>NW_005842264.1:331848-332293 GCF_000455745.1 Alligator sinensis | reverse complement strand
GGGAAAGCCAGGCAGGCTTGAGGGGGCCAATCCTATGCTAGAATTCCTGGGGTGTGAAAGATGAGATCCCTCACGCCCTGAGAGCACATACCTGGGACAGTTGCAAAATGTGGATCAGCTGAAGAGTGGATGAGTCTTCTGAGCAAGGCACTAAAATTGTAGGCACTGCAACACTTCTGTAAGGAAACCTACATGATCAGTTTGGACGTGGGCCTAACTCTCCAGCAGCTGCTGCCCCCCTAGAACAGGTGTGGGCAAAATGTGGCCTGTGGGCCAGATGCAGCCCACCAGGCCATTCTATTCAGCCTGTGGGGCCCCTAAAAATTTTAGAAAATGAATATTTATCTGCCCCTGGCTGCCTGTCAAGTGGCCCTCGATGGATTGCCAAAACTCAGTAGGCGGCCCTCTGCCTGAAATAATTGCTCGCCCCTGCCCTAGAAGCATC
>NW_005842264.1:315867-331838 GCF_000455745.1 Alligator sinensis | reverse complement strand
GCTTCTAAAAATCTGATGGATCAAGAGCTTGAGGAGTACCCTTCATCCCTAATCCACCATTTTTTAATTTTTCAGTGAAGAGGAATTTTACCTCATGGTCAGATTGGTGCAGACTGACTGCGTTTACATGAGATGCTGACTGCGCTGTTATTTCTGCACAGTCATTTTGTGCTTGCATGCCCAAGTACTAAATGACTGAGCAGTAACTGGAGCTACTGCATAGCAGCATCCCCACATAACTTTCTGCTGATGATGACTGTGCAGTAGCTTATTACTACTGCGCAGAAGCACTGTGTCACGGTTAGTGCCATGTGACTCTCCTGCGCAGTAGTAACGAGCTCTGTGCAGTAAGCGCCTAGTGTAGATGCGGCCACTGTCGGGGTTTTTGTCTTCCTCTCTAACAGGGGGCATGGCCCTCTACCCAGGATCTCTTGAGCGTATATTGACAATATTCCATAGAAGCAAGACGTTAGCTGGGATGGTTCTCCTAGTTTACCTGTGACAGGTTAGGGTGCTGGGTCTGTGTTGTGTCAGGGTTAATGGTAGTCTTATGTAGAGTTTAGATTATGGATTTATATAGAATGGTTTGGATACGGATGATCCTGCCTCAGGGAGGGGGTTGGACTAGACCTCTGGAGGTCCCTTCCAGGCCTACTTCCATGTGGTGATTCTATGATTCTAAGAGAGGAAGTGGATTATCTGGTAATGTTTCTCTGCTGTACTAAAACTCAAGATAACTTTTTTAAGCAACTTAAGAATTGAGGGTATATGTCATGTTTTTCTTTCCTGGTTTTTGTGTTTGTGTGTGTATGTGTGTTTCAGGAACTGCTCTTCCATCAGAGATTCTACTACTATTCTCCTTTTGGTCTGTATTCCCACTAGGGAAGATGCTACTCTTTCTTAGTTTAAGGAGACTTTAATGACTTGTGAAAGAATCAGCCACATGACTCATGTGTTTTGCAGTGTCTTTGAATAAAGACAGTATGGGCGCATCTACATGAGATGATTACTGCCTAATAACACTGAACAGTAGTGTGTCACAGCAAAAACTATGCTAGTAGCCTACTGCATAATGTTATTAGGCTGATGCACAGTAAGCGTCACTAAATAAATATGCGCTGGTGCTCCCGCACAGTAACTTTAGGTACTGTGCATTTAATTAGTACTTTATTAAGGAAGTACTAAACTAAATGTGCAGTATCTAAGGTGCATTAATGAATGTGAAGATGCTCCCTATAAATACAACATAAATTTACAATGGCCCGAATCCAGGATCCATGGTACTAATCTCTGCCTTGGAAAGAGGGGTTTAGGTTGTAGCCGTGTTGGTCTAAGGACATAGGCAGACAAGGTTCCTTGGGTGAATTTGATATCTTTTATTAGACCAACCCAAATGGTTGGAGAATAGTTATTAAGCAAGCTTTCGGCTTCAAAAACCCTTCGTCAGGCTAAGGAAGCTTCAGCAGTTGGTGTGCGCTCTTCCTGGATGGAAAGAGGGGGACATTCCAGCAGATTATAATTCCATTTTGGTATGATAAAACAGCAAAGGGAACTGCTTTATATACAATTTGACACCTAAAGGAAATGTTGGATACTTGCCACCGACCATTTTGTAAAGTATATATGACTAACAAGCTCAAGTGTCAGTCGAAAAGAGTTTTGTGGGAAGGCTGATTCATAAGACAACAATACAATATTTTCTTGCCTGCCAACCAACATAGTGAGTGATAATAATAAAAATAAGGACTAACAGCAGAAACAACAGCAACAAGTAGAAAAAGAGCATTCCCACTTTAACTTGAGTTGATTTTGATTTTCATGCTTACTGGGAAGAATAACAAGCATTACAAGTTTTCTAAATAAACAGCAGAGGGTCATAATTGTATGGCAGAAGGAAAACTAAATTAAAACAAGAGATGAAAATCAATTATTAGACAGAAACTTTCAGAGTTTCGCAGATGGTGGTTATAGGATAATCTGCCCTTCTCAACTCAGAAATGATCTAGGTGAGGATGCTGCAAATTCTGCAGGAAATTGTAAAAACTGAAGCAGAACAAACACTGAGGAACTGTGGAATAAGTGAGACATAGGACCACAACGTGGAAGAGTCTCAAAAGATGGTGCATTCTACTGCTGGGAAGTGGTACTAGACAGAGAGATGCCCAGGAACTGTGTTTTGAATACCAGGGACAATCTGTGACTGGAGTCTGCTCAGGCCCAGGGCAACTCAGTGATCCAGGTCTACTGGTAGTTGCCTGTTGAATGGCCACAAAGGGAGTTTGACCAGGAACGTGAAGAATGAGATTTATTAATTTAGGAGACTAGGATATCAGACAGAAAATGCAGATTAGAATAGAATAATATGAACAGTAACTCTGAGAGAATACTTGCTAGTTTGCATGTAATTATTCTGGCTGATTATGATACAGTTAGTATAACATTTATTTTACAATATTAGAATTTTTAAAGAGATTTATAGCACTTTTTATATTTTTGAGAAAGAAGTATCATAGTCACAAACTCAGTCCTGACATTCTACTACTTCCTTTGTCAGCTAGAATCAGAGTTCTACAGAAAAGAAAAATATCACCTAAAAAATTAACTGAAGTTTTCATTGTGGCCTGTTGCAGATCTCTGTATTTTAGTGGCATGAAATTAATTCCCAGTTCTGCACCATTGAAACCATCAGAAGTTTTGTTATTAAATTCAAAAGGAGCAGTTGCACATCTCTTAGGTCCCAAACCTGCAGTTAGATCTATACAAGTGGTTCCCTACGTACATGACAAGCTCTGCTAAGATTAACACAGTCCTGCAGTACTTTACCTGCAAGAATCAAATGAAAAGCTTCATCCCTCCTAAAAAACAGCAAGCACAACATTTGCAGACTTGGGTGCCTAAAGCTAGATACCTAAATCAGTGTTCAGTGATGCTGAGGCCATGAAGTTCCCATTTATTTAAAAAAATCAAATTACTTTTAAGATATCCATATTAAAATTTGGTTGCCCACATTTAGGTACATATGTTGCCTGTAGCCCATTGTTGATACTATATAAATAATATACAATAATAATTTTAATTAAGTAGAGTTGGTTCTCAGTCCCTACTGTGATATAGTAACAGTTAAACTAACTGTCCACTCCAGTATTCACTCATGTATGGTCATGGCTACAGGGTTGACGCTTCCTGTGGCCTCTATTTCAGTTCATCTGTGGGTATGCTTTTCAAGCAACAGACTCGGTACCTACGTTTATCTGTGAGCAGAAACCAAAAATACACTCCACCTTTAGCTGGGTCTCCAGGCCACAGTACCTGTGTACTAATTGTACGTGCATCTACACATACAATTAACTTTGCAGTAAAGCATCACCATCTAAATGTATGCCAGTAATAAGGTCCAGTAAATTAATTAACTCTGCCATAAATTAGTACTGTCAGGAACAACACTATCTTGTGGCGGAGTTATTTACTGCTCTGAAACGCACATGTGGATACTGACCAGGGCCATAAATTGTACCAAGTCAGCCCAGCCAGCTGGGGGCCTACTCCACCCTGACTTAAATTGCTGCTGTCCCAGGTGCACGTATAGACATTATGTGCAGGAGCAGTTTCCTCCAGCAAAAATGTCTCTGGAGTTTATTGTGTCAGATTAATTGCATGTGTAGATACATCCTGTGTTTCCTTATCAAGCAGAACTGTGTATGTCACCTGCCAGAGACTTCCCTATGGGACCTTGATCACTATGAAATTCAGTGACACTCAACAGCTTCTTCAAAACAAAGTATTGCTTACTTATCTGTAAACATAGAGGAAAGTATTCAGATAATATAAGGTGTATATGCACGCTGCCTCATCTAAGGCTTCTTAGCTAAGACCTACTTCTCTACACTCCCTTCACTTTGTAAAACCAAGCAGATCTGTATACTCCATGTTAAGATACTTCTCCTTCCAGCCCCTTGCCACAATTCAGGAAAGTATTGCATCCAACTTGGGCACAATCAAAATGTCAAAGGCCTTGACCCCTGTGTTGTTACTGGAAGCATCCTGATTGGGATTTGTCTTTTGTTTACTGCATCTGTATAAAACCCGCTTAAGACTGACCTAATGCTTAATAACCCTTTTGGTAGCCAACACAGTAGGCATCCAAGTCACATGAAAGACATTTAAATATCCTTCCTTAATCCCACACTCTTCACTTGCTTTTTATGAATCCCAGATAATCAATTCCTGTATTTACATTACTTCTTTTATGTAAAGTAGGCAGTCCTCACCTAATTCAATAAGCAAATGTTATCAGAATGGGATTTTGAGAACTTCTATTCCCTGAATCCCCATCATCTGTGGCATGATGCACAATCCCTTATTCATTTCCTTCTGACAATTATTTGTATCACATAGTGAAACCAATATTATTTCAACAGAAATACACTTTTTATATGAAGATTATAGGTCTCTTAAGTGGATGCTTGTATTTTTCATTTTGATTAAAAGCAGTCAAGAGTTACAGTAGGTCAAACAAGCAACTGAATATAAATAGAAATAATTTTATTTGGGACCCACCAGTATTTCATTATGAGAAACTGCATAGTTTTCAGTAAATTTCCATAACTGCTACTACTTGCTAGGCATGTTGCTCAAAGGGCTCAATGCAATCATCACTACTGAATTACTAAAATTATGATTTTCTTGTAACTGCCCCAGCTTGGAGACAGCACCCGCTATATCCAACTCTTCCCTGAGTCTGCCAGGGCTTCCAGTGCTACATTCACCACCCCTACCACCTTCCCACCACCTGGGACACCCTGGGAATGGTTTGACTTGCCTCTGGAGCAGTGTAGGGAAGCAGCAGGAGGGTGGCTGGGTGCGCTGGCAGCTGGAGAAGTCTTCAGGGATGGTGCACATGGCACTGGAAGCCCTGGTGGGCTCAGGGAAGAGTTTGATCCAGTGGTTGCTGCCTTTGAGCTGAGGGCAGCCCTGGGGAGGGAAGGGCTGGGGACCCCTGCAGCTCAGGGGCTGCTCAGTACACTGACAGCTCATGTTGGTAGGCTCTACCAGAAAAAAAAAAAGTGGCAAGGGGCCTGATCCTTTTTCTTCTTCGCAGAACCTGCCTGTGGCCAGGGGACGAGCTGCCAGCGGGGCTTGAGCTGTCAGTCCCTCCCTCCATGGTGGCAGCACACCCAACTCAGAGCCAGCAACCAGCTTGATCCAATTGTTTCCTGAGCCTAGCAGCCAGCCCGGTGGCCCTGGGGGGTGCCACCATTGCAGAGGGAAGAACTGGTTCTTGCACAGCTTAGGGGCCACTAGGCCTCCCAGCAGCTCACCCCCTGGCCACAGGAGAGGCGGGCAGGCTCCACAAAAAAACAAAACAAAAAAAAGGATCCAGCCTCTCACCACTTCTGCCTTCAGCCTGCCTTTCCTGCAGCTGGAGCATGGATGGGCTATGAAATTAGAGGCTGAAACAATTAAACTGCAAAAATGGGCAATTTTCGACACGTGTACAAGCAACCTTAAACACCTATTTAGTATGTGCTTAGATCTCATTGACTTCAAAATTTAGCATGTGTTTCAGCTTTGGTGAATAGGGATGGACTTAAGAACATACTTAAAAGTTAAGCATGGGCTAAAGTACAGTGCTAAATCAGGCCCTGAATTAAAAATGTGATACCAGAGATGTAAGGCCAAGTTATAAGCAACCCTGTGCCAATATCTTATGTTTCTGGTGTTCTTAGGCTCTTTACTATTTGATCCTTACATGATAACATTTTGTTTCATTGTACTTTATTTACTTTAGCCTAATTCTTGTCTGTTATACATATAAATTCCCACACCAAAATCTAGTTTAGCATCAACGTACCAGTAATTCATGTCATAATAAACCAATCTGGATGAGTCTAAGAAACAGTACCATTTCAAGATCTATTTCAATTTAAGCATGCAGCTAAATCTATAGCTAGCCATATATTTATTTAAGTACAGTATATGCAAATCCTTCGTGCTGTTTTCGATATGATGTAATCTGCAACTGTGTATTAAGGAATCAAGCTAGTATAACTGTCAAGATTATAATTACTGAAGGAAGAGTTATGCAGTTTCAATAACTGTCCTCAGTGGTGAGGTTTTTTGGCAGCTTCAATCCAATTTAAACCATTCTAGCCTGAGGTTCAGCTACGAGCAAAAAGTAACTCAGCTAAATTTTAAAAACCTGTATTATTATATTTACTGTAGGAAATCTAGAAAGGTGCCTGAAATCCATACCTTCTATTATCATCAATGATATCAACTCAAAGGGTTTACTCTATTAGTTGCAAATCAAGTACTGTATAACTTGATTTGTGTGTGTCAAAAAGACACTCAAAATTAAACTCTCTCCATTATTTTTGTGTGAGGTATTTTTTTCCCTTTTTTTGCATGGCAGTGTTTTTTTGAAATATTTATGAGATTAATGGATTTTTCACAGATTCATCTGCCTGGTACTACCATAATTATTAATCCAACTTCAGTATGCAGGGAGGCGGATATTTGTAGTTTGATAAATTCATTTGATTCCAGGGGTTTTTTTCCTATTGATTAATGAGATGAATGGTAACCAATGTTGGAAAGAAATTAGATTACTGATCTATTTTATAACAAAACAATTCTGTTAGTAAGAGATTCCAAAGTGCTGGATGTTTGTATTTCTTGTCAAGGTCAAATAAGCTATGTTCTGTGTGTACAGTGGGCAACATTAGCACTGCATGCTACTTAGAGCAAGGAATCACGCAACAGCAAAATGTATCTTCAAAGACTACCCTAAAAGGAATACATTTAACTTGTCAAGACATGTCAGAAGTATGGATTGAATAGACTGGGCACACATGCCTATATCACTGTAACAAAATATGTAAATAACCTCCATGCAATTAAATGTCTATGCTAAAAGCAAACCTATTTCCTCTGTTCTGTGTTGCGAGGTTTTTCTGAGAATAAATACGTGAGAGAGATACCAAAGACCTGTTGCTAATTCAGGAGTGTTTCCTTTGGTAAGCGCACAAGTTCTCTTCTCTGCAGCCCATATCTTCAGTGCACCTGTTTCACATGCATAACTCCCACTGAGATCAATGGAAGTTCATATAGCAAAGAGGGGCATGCTGTGACGCAAGAATCTGCTCCACAGTATGGACCACAGATGGGATTTTTGCCTTTATTGAACACAAACTAGAAATAGAAGATCTAAACTAAGGTAAGTAGACACAAAGTAATGAAAGCTGAATGCCTGTTTTTATTTTGTTCTGCCTGTACTTTATTTTTTGTTCACCAGTCTAAAAGAGTATTTTTGTTTTCATTATGATAGACCATCATAGCTTTGATTTCCAGACCACTGTCAACTGGGATGGATTCACCAAAGCTGGTGTAAATCAGCATTAGCATGATTCAGGCTATATCTGGGCAGAGTAGAGAAGTGGAGTTATACCTGCACCTACCCAGTAGGGTTCCATCTAGTGCTGGAAATTGTCTGAGGTCCCTGCGGTGCTGAAGGAATGGTTTCAATTAGTCCCCTTACATTCCTAATCAGTGCTGCCCACTTTTGAGTTACAGGGCCTCTTAGTTTCTAGCAGTCTAGTTTACTACTCCTGCTGGACTTTTCTTCACAGAAGCTTTATACAAAATTTTCTGTTGACAGAAGCCATCATGAACTGGAGGTGAATTTGGTCTGTCACATGTATTATGGAGAAGTGTGTTACAGGTAATTAAGACCACAAGAAGGATGGCTATATTTCTGTCCTTTATAATTAGGTGTGTAATGTAGACATTTTTTTAGAAGAAAGTCTAACTCTATCCCAACAATGCAGGTGGTCCAATAAAAGATATCACCCTAATTGAAAAAACTCCCTTGAGAAATTTTTAGACTACTTAAAATATAAGGGGGGGGAGGGGTTGATAGATTACCTTAATTTCCATATGAGAGTTGGAGTAATTTTCACTAAACATTGTTTATTTTTCAGAATCTCTTTTTTAGTATAACTTTCTTAGTCTCATGTCAATTCTATAAAATTTCTGAGGCTATCATTTCATTGTGGAAAGAAGCAAAAATCTATATCCATCATTTCTGTCTCCATTGCACTAGTTTCTTAAAAGATTCTAAATATTTGTGTACATAAATATACACCTGAATAAAACCAGTTTGAGATTAATCATTTCTATTATAACTGAAAATAATTATATTATGAATGTTGATAGATAGCAGATAGACAATAAAATGTTATATAATTTTGACACGGGAAATTGCTGGCAAATCCCTGTGTCTGTCCAATGAACAGAGGGTATCAAGTTTCCAAGCATTTGACCTGCTGTTATAAATTGCAGTCATGAATGCTAAAAATAAATAAATCATCTAATTTTCATGGACTACCATTCAAATAATCTTCACACACTAAATTCGCTACCAGCATTCCACCTTCCCTCCCTTTCTCTGCCAAAGAATTAAGAGGTGTGCTGCTACAGCATTCCTCACAACGCTTTTGAAGGAACTATCTTCAAGAAATATATCCCCTATTGTAGGGGTGGGCAACTTTTTCCCTGTGGGGGCCTGGAATAATTCAGCTCAGATCTGAAGTAGTTGGGTTCATGTGGGCCACAGGTTGCCAACCCCTGCCCTATCATCATTCTCCCTTGAGATAAAGCATTCCCTTGAGGACTCTTATGGACCAGCTTTTTTAGTTCACTCTGATCATGAGGACTTCAACCCTGAAAAGCACTTTAATGGGCTAGGGACAGACATAACATTTGAAGCACTGTAAAGTGCACCTGCACTTTGAAGCACTTCAAAGATTAAACATTTCAGCCATAAAGAGACACGCAGCCTCCTGCTGTGGTCCTGGCTGGAGTACTTCAAAATCTCTGTGGCTAAATGCAGCTGCATACTCTCCGGTCAGGGTGCATGACAGGGGAATGTAGCTATCTGTATTCACCCCCATCATAGAGTGATAGAGTGGGGTGAGCAGAACCACTGTCAGTGAGTGCATTCCTGTCCACTCTGCCTCTGCTGCCCTATAGCACCCCTCAATGGAACTGGAAACCTAGTGGCTCCATTCCCCCTGCCCCTGAAACCAGGAGACCAGAAGTGGAGAGGCACGTGGGAATGGGGGACTGGAGACCAGGAATGCAGGTTTTGGCAGGGGTGGGGAAGGTGTGGAGCCTCCAGTCTCTTGGTTCCTGGTTCTGGTGGAGGATGAGATATGGGAGATGTTTGAGGCACTTCAGATGTTACATCTGTCCACATCCATGGTCAGTACACAGTAGAAAAGGCTGTTTATATACTTCCCGCCCATGTGGTTGCATCATTAATAGTACAGTAAATATTTCTATCCTTAAATATGAAAATACAAGAAGGCCAGCAGTGTTATACAGGCCAGCAGTGTTAAAGCAGTGTTTTGACTGTCTTCAGCTGTGTTCTGAACAGACTGTCATATGACCAAGAACAACTTCTCAGAGGGCATCTTCAGTGAAGATGAATAGTAGTGCCATTCCATGGATGATAATATTTATTTGGCTAATAAGCACAGGTTAAATTATGACAGCTTTCTATAAATCACTTTATGGAGCTAAAAACAAGATTATCCATCAAAAAGGCCATTGGGGACAGGAAAGGTGGTATCTGTGCTATGGATTACTGTTTAAGAATCTAGCCGTTCACTTCAGCATCTGCACATAAACTGTGCAAAGCCCTGTTCTGCTTTAGATATTCATGTAACTATGTGCAAGTGCTCTGCCTAATGGTTACTGTATTCCCAATTTCAAATAATTGTTCTGATGACCTTTTTTCCTCAGGGAGATTAGTTGCTGGGAGCCCTTTAAATCCAAAAAATAGAAAATAAAGTGGTATAATGCACCTGGAGTATAACCCAGGTGGCTGATTAAAATAAATATATATATGACTTAATAAATAAAATTCACAAAGTAAATATATGACTTCTAGAAATACTGAATGAAGGATGATACAGATGACTGTGATTTTTTAAAATTTCATTCAGGACTTAGGGATTTGATGAAATGTGGGTACAGTTTGAAACTTATGCAGATCATAAATTCACAGTAAAATTCTCAATTCTGGTTTTATTTGATGAAACTTTTCACTTTGAATTGCAAAAGACAGGAAAGAATGGGAATCACAGGTATTCATTAAGTATTTTAATTGCTGATTCTAAAATTGGCAGTGTTTCTACTTTAATGGCACTTAATGGTACCATAATTGCACAGCAGTATCACAGTGAATCGATTCCTGATTGTGCTCAGGAATAGCACTTGACTCCTTTAACTGTATTTCAAGCACAGAAACATTCCTATGTGCATAGAACAGTGCTACAGAAGACTTTTTCATAAACATTGGCAGTAATGTCTTGATGATAGCTTTTATCTTTCTTATAAAAATATTATTTTCCTTATATTTTAGCTCACTTTATTGAATCTCTTTTGGGGGTCTGAGGAACAATTTTACGTTTCTATTGTAACAGTTAGAATAAAGAAGGAATTACAGAAACACGTGTGTATGTTTCTAAATTCCTGTCTTTATTACACTTAACCTAAACCACATTTTACTATTTTTTCTGGAAAGTGATAGTCTGAGAAACTGCTCTTCCTCCATCAGATATACTTTTGACTTTCACAAGAGCGTATTCAAAAGCAAATAGACCATGATATCATAGAATCATAGAGAAGTAGGGCTGGAAGGGACCTCCAGAGGTCATCTAGTCCAACCCTTTGCCTGAGGCAGGATCATCCCTATCCAAACTATGCTATACAAATCCATAAGCTAACTCTTTGTAAAATTATCATCAACCCTAACACAAGACATAACACCCTAACCTGCCACAGGCAAAGCAGGGGAACCACCATGTGTACCTGAGCTAAAGTGAGTTAAACAGCTATGAATAATTTATGATATGATGAAAAAAGATGAAAAACAGATTACACACAATTATTGATTATTGATTTTTACAGATTGGCCTAAACTACCACATTGAAATTAACCATTAACCTAGACAGGTTACAGGGGTGGGCAGATGAGAACAGGATGGGTTTCAACACTGACAAGTGCAAGGTGCTGCACCTGGGGAGGAAGAACCAGCAGCATACCTACACGCTGGGGAGCTCCCTTCTTGTCAGTGAAGAGGCAGAAAAGGATCTTGGAATCATTATTAATGCCAAAATGAACATGGGCCGGCAGTGTGGGAACGCGGACAGGAAGGCCAAGCACACCTTGTCATCCATCCACAGATGCATCTCGAGCAGGTCCAAGGAGGTGATCCTCCCCCTCTATGCGACACTGGTCAGGCCGTAGTTGGAGTACTGCGTCCAGTTCTGGGCGCCGCACTTCAGGAGGGATGTGGACAGCATTGAAAGGGTTCAGAGGAGGGCCAACCGCATGATCAGGGGGCAGCAGGGCAGGCCCTACAAGGAGAGGCTAAGGGACCTGAACCTGTTCAGCCTCTACAAGAGAAGGCTGAGGGGGGATCTAGTGGCCTATTACAAACTAGTCAGAGAGGACCAGCAGGCATTGGGGGAGTCCCTGTTCCCCTGAGCACTACCAGGAGTGACTAGAAATAACGGTCACAAGCTGGCAGAGGGTAGATTCAGACTAGACATCAGGAGGCGCTACTTCACAGTCAGGGCGGCTAGGATCTGGAACCAACTTCCAAGCGAAGTGGTGCTGGCTCCTACCCTGGGGGTCTGTAAGAGGAGGTTAGATGAACACCTCGCTGGGGTCGTTTGACCCCAGTACTTTTTCCTGCCATGGCAGGGGGTCGGACTTGATCTGCTCAGGTCCCTTCCAACCCTACCAACTATGAAACTATTTTCAAGTCTTAGCATTGGAGGGATTTTTTTAACCTGAAAGTAGATTTGGATCTAAATTTTTCAGCTCAGATCTTTCTCTCATTATAGCATTTCTTTTCATACTGCAGCCTCCTTGGCTGCTTGCCCAAAGAAGTTTTGTATGTCTTTAAGATCCCTGTGACAACATGCACCATGCACGTTGACTGTGCCTAAGATCCTGCCACTGGAGTAGAAGAGGCTCTTTCCTCCCTGACTGACAGATTTGTTCCTGAGGTCAGCCATGAAGAAACACACAATATGTGATAGTGGTAAACTTCTTCCTAATGCAGTATCATAGAAAATGCAGCAGGAGATGTCCAGGATATTAGTATCTAATAGGGCTGTGCGAAATTTCACCGGCTGTTTCGTTTCGACGCTGTTTTGACTCATTTGAAGCTTGAAACAGCAAAATTGAAACGAAACGAAGGGCTTTGAAATGGCCTCGAAATGAAACAAGGGCAGTCAAAACATTTCTAAAGTTTTGAAGCATTTTGAGTTTTGAAGCTGAAAGTAAGGAGAGGGAGGGGGAAGAAGGGGGAAGGACTGCTCTCATATTGACTGTGTAGCTCGGGGCGGGCAATTATTTCAGGTGGAGGGCCACTTACTGAGTTTTGGCAAGCCATTGAGGGCTGCATGACAGGCAGCCAGAAGTAGATAATTATTAATTTTCTAAATTTTTTTAGTTGCCCTGCAGGCTGGATATAATGGCCCGGTGGGTTGCATCTGGCCCCCGGGCTGCATTTTGCCTACCCCTGGTGTAGCTGGCTAGTGACTGTGATTCTTCCATGAGAAGCCTTCCAATTCCAGTGCTCTGGTGGAGGGATGGAAAAAAAGCATAAAAGGCAGCATTGTTTGAACTGCCCTGCTTTCTGCCTTTGGGTCAGTTACTAAGCTATCTTCCAGAAGCTCAGGAGTGTTAGACAACAAAGGCTGCTACTACTACCATTGATTTCCTACTTGCTAGCCTAGCAAGTGGGATTCCATAGTACCTTTTGCTTTCTTTCTAAACCTTTTTATTGTATTATTATATTAATTGATTTATTATTTTTAATTTAATAATTATATTGCATATTATACAGTAGAATTTATATAGGAAGACACATATACATTTATATCTTTTTATATAGACAAGACAATATAAAACACACCATGAAGCATGCTGGAAAGGCAGCTGGCAAGCCTTCAGGGAGGGGCAGGAGAGGGGGGAGAGGGAGAGGTGTAAGTTTCCACCCCCCAAACTGAGACACAGCCTCTTTGCTACCACAAGCAGGCATGAGGCTTCCATTAGTACAGACAGCAAGGAGAGAGGAGCAGTGCCAGTGCCACTGCCTGTGCCTGAGACTGCACCCCCTCCAAGAGCACCAGCCATAACCCACACCACCACATGATAACAAGCAACAGCACCAGCATGACAGTCTCCTCCCTGCTTTTTCACTTCCCATGCTGAGCCTTCCAGTGCCAGAGAAAGAGCTGAAGCTGAAGCTGGATCTGAGTGCCCTAGCAAGAGAAATTCTGGGGAAGGAGGGGGAATCAGCTGAGTTTGTGCTCCATACCCCTCAAGTTTCCCCTGGTGCCCGGTCCCCTTCCCCAGAAGGCACTTCAGAGGAGGCTGAGGTAGAGGTTGTGGAGGCAAGTGGCTCAGCTGAGTCCACTCCTCCTGTTGCTGTGCCTCTGCCTGCTGAGGAGGGGGAAACTGCAGCATCCAAACATGCACCTGCACCCCAGAAGCAAGTGGGTAGTGAGATCTGGGATCATTTTGAGCTGGCAGATGATCCCACATATGCTATCTGCCTGCACTGTCAAACCAAAACCAGCGGGGGCAAGGGAACAAAACACATGAGCACCATGGGGATGCTAATGCATCTCCACAGGCACCACCCCCTTGCCCTTGCTCCTCCTCAGCCTGGAAGCAGTGGGAGCATGCCCACAGGGAAGTTCCCCTCTCACTCCAAAGCTCCTATCCACCGGTGGGCCACCCTGGAACAGTGGGGGAAAGGCGAAAAGGAAGGGGGGTGCATTGCAAGGGTGAGCGAGATCACTCAGAGCATTGGGGAGATGCTTGCTGTTGATGACCAGCCCTTCTCCTTAGTTGAGCAGCCAGGGTTTAGGTGGCTCATGGCGCTTGTGGCCCCATCCTAACAAATGCCCACCTGTACCACCGTGAGGAGGACGGTGGTGCCCTCCCTGTATGAGACATGCAAGGAGTACTTGAGGGAGGAGCTGTGCAAGGCCTTACACTTCACCTCAGATATCTGGAGCAGTCAGCGTGGGGATCACGCCTAACTCTCCCTCACAGGGCACTAGTCAAACCAGTCAGGCCATTGATGGGCTCTCCTTCAAGTCGAGGTGATGGATGAGTCCCATATGGCAACAGAGATCATGGGGGCCTTGAACCGCTTGGTGCAGAGGTGGATCATTGGGCAGGGCACAGTGGCAATGCTTGGGGGGTGCATGGGGGTGCACGCATACCCCCTGAGAGCACTGGTGCACCACCTCACAGCCAGCACTTCCCGCTTAGATGACAGGCTGGGGGGGCAGGCAGGAGCGCTGGTGCCCCCTGCAAGCGCCGGCCATGGAATGGGGGCACCAGGAGGAGCACCACTGTCATTTCCAGGAGTGTCTCTGGCACTTCTGCGTGTCCTGCTCACACTTCCCGGTCAGTGTGATCAGCCACGGGGGACCCGCCTCCAATTCCCATTCAGGGTGATCAGCCATGGAGAGGAACGCCCCCCCGGTCACTGACTGGCTGTGAGGGGTCATATGTCCCCCCTGACTCAGGAGGCACCAGATGTCCATGGCAGGGCAAGCTCATCCATGGGTTTGTGGTCACTGACAAAGGGGCCAATATAGTCAAGGCAGTCCACGATGCCAACTTTGTTGGCATCCGCTGTGTGGCACACAAGTTCCTCCTCATAGTCAGGAATGTGTGGGAATTGGACAGGGCTGCTGGTGACAGTGATACCACCACTAGCAAGCTCATTTCAAAATGCAGGAAGGTGGCAGGCTACTTCCACCAGATCATCAAACGGGGTAAAATGCTGCAAGACACACAAGCAGAGCTGAACATTCCATGGCACAAAATCATGCAGGACTTGGAGACTTGGTGAACCTCCACATACCAATGCTTGAGGGGCTGGTGGAGCAACAGAAAGCAATCCATGAGATGGCCTTGCTTGGGGAGATTGGGATCAGCAACCCCCTTAACAGACCTGAGTGGGATACCATCTCCCAGATCTTGGTGGTCCTCAAGCCGTTCCTCGAGGTCACCAAGACCCTCAGCACTGGCAATGCCCTCCTTAGGCAGCTGATCCCTGTAGTGAGGGAACTTCAGAGCCAAATGGAGACCTTCCAGGGGATCAATGTTCCCGGCTAGGCCGTCACCAGATCTGCAGACACTGGTGAGGTGGCTGAAGGAGGTCATCAGGAAATGGCTTGATCCCTTGCGGTCCAGTACAGTCCATGTGTTGGCCACCTTGTGTGACCCAAGGGTGAAGGGCAGTGTATGCAGCACCCAAAGCCTGAATCAGTGGACAGAGGTGCTGGTGAACAGTCAGGGAGGCACAATGGTGGAGGCAGGGGGACGTGGAAGAGGGGGATCCACTGTCCCATGCTAGCACACCATCCACTAGCCAGTCTTCTCCTCCACCACAGGTGCTGCCAATGTGGTCCAAGGGCATGGCTTTCATGGTGGGGTCAAGAGGCACCATCAGGCAGGTAGCAATCAGGCCTTGGTGGCTGCCTATCTTGCTGAGGATGTGGAGCCGCTGCTGTGCAACCCTTTGGGCTATTGGGCAAACCGTAGCCAGATGTGGCCAGATCTGGTTATGGTTGCCCAGGATCACCTGTCCTGTCCACTGATCAGTGTTCCGAGCGAGAGGGCATTCAGCATTGCTGGGGATGTAGTGACACCCCACCACACCTGTTTGAATCCTGGCTTGGTGTTTCTTAAGGTGAACCTCCTACTGCTGCAGTTCCCCAAGCTCCAGGAGCAGATGGAGTTAATGCCACCCTCCTCACTCCATCTGCACCTATTTCTTTTTTTCATTTTTTAAAAACCATTTAATGCCCCTCTCTCAGACCTGGGGGGGACTCATTGCATCACCAGCCAGCAAGGGAGAACATGC
>NW_005842264.1:313003-315845 GCF_000455745.1 Alligator sinensis | reverse complement strand
TTGGAGGTTTGGGCTGGGGCTATGGGGAAGGAGAAGACCCCAGTTCATAGGCCCATCTGTGAAAAGTGGTTTGTAAATTCCCTTTGAGGATCAGGCCTGAGTGATTGGAGACAGGTGACGTTCTGTTGTTAGCTTTGATAAATTTTCAGTGTGTGCTCATTCTGATGCGCAGTTGTTGCTTTGTGTCTCCACATATTTTCCATCAGGGCACCAAGTGCTCTGATGGAGATATATATTGTATTGTGATGATATCTCCATACTGGAGATATTGTTGGCAGGTTGTGCAGGTCTTGTCATGACATGGCCTGGTTGCATTTAGTGTGTTTTGGACTGTAGGAAGTTGGCTTCTGGTGATGAGTTTAGTGAGGTTCAGTGCTTGTTTGAATTTACAAACCGCTTTTTACAGATGAGCCTATGAACTGCACTTCATCAACCTGCTAGGTACAGAAACTCATGGACTCAATATAGACATTGGAATTCTGACACGCTACAACCTGCCAGACATCTGACTCCCCAGGTACCATCCACTTTTACCTACACTGCTATATCCCCCTTCTCCTTGCCTCCCACCCCAGCCTGTCCCTCACACCCTGACGCCTCCATTTCCATTTTCACTGACTGGCTTTCTTGCCTGCATTGCATGCCAGCCTCTAGCTTCTTCATAAACACCAACTACAGGTACTTCCTCAGCCTGATGAAGGGTTTTTCAACCTGAAACCTTGCTAAGATATATTTCTGTAACTATTCAGTTAGTCTGCTAAAAGATACCAGATTAGATTGACCCAAAGGACCTTGTGTGCCACTGCCATGTCCTTAGACCAACACCCCTAGCACCTGACCGGAAGGACACAGGACCCTGGGCACATCTAACCCCAGGGCTGGGGCTGGCAGGGAGAGTTCTCTGGCAGCTGCTGGACAAGAAGCTCCTGCAGGAAAGGAAAAAAAGGCTCTGTCACAATTTGGCTGCCTGAGATGCTGCTGGTGCTACTGTGCTGCTGCTCTCACTAAGTTATTATTTTACTTGTTGTCATTTAAAGTGGTGGACTGGGATGAGGCTGTAGGGGAAGAGGGACCCTCATTGGGGCACACTACTGTGTCGTGTAGAAGCCCCAGCGCCAGTGGGGGCATGCCTTAACACACACACAGTCACACATCACGAGTTTTACTTGTCAGCAGCTTGAGGTGCAGTTTCCCAGGAACCCCTGCACCTATCTCCTTGAAACTTGTCAAGCTTCATGCCCTCAGAAGAGGTTATCATCTGTGCTGTTTTCATCCAAAACTGCCAAAAAAGTGACAAAATTATAGGAAGTTTCATGCTTTCCTATTATAGCCTATGCCCAAAATGTTGAAACAGTGAAACAGTTTTGATGAAACAACATGGAACAGTGTTTTCAAAATGAAACAAAACTCAAAACAAAACACTGTCCCATTGAAACAGCGAAACAGAAGTTGAAACAAAATGGTGCTGTTTCGCACAGCCCTAGTATCTAGAGGTCTTGTCCAGCAACTGTTGAGCTCAGTGGAAAGCTTTCCTCCGATATTGGTAGTGGTTTTGATCACTCCCTATACTGGAGTCAAAAAGCCTACTGACAATGTGAAGTCCACCACCAGAAGGATATTCTACCTAACAGTAAATCAGGGATAGGCATTAAAGTGGCACTGTACCTCAGCCACAGTACTGTTAATAAAGTCAGGGCTATAGTAACCACAATACCTGCTCCAAAGAAGTCATTGCTTAGCAGTAGTAGGTCAATGTTTCTGTGGCATCAGATATTATTGTCCCTAATAGACAGACACCTGAGTTTTCTGGTTCTATCCAGGTTATGTCTCATGGAAGAAAACAGTTGACATTAGCGTTTTGAAAGACATGTTAGGGCAACCAATCTAATTTTCTGCCATTTCTGTACCATTCTTTGGAAGAACCAGACATCTGTGGGCCAGTTGACTGCCTACTATTATCAGCCAGCTGGTCCTCAGCCAGTTGTAATAGTCATGCAAGCTGCCGAATGTTGAAAATATTTTAAAACCTAAAAGAAGCTTTAATTGCAAGTGTTACACTAATATTTACAGCTTTGTAAAGCAGCCATCCAGGCATGTCTGGTACAATTTTCCTTAAAAAAGCAGTTGTGCTAAGAAAGCAGATAAATCCGCTTTGTTAAATGCTACCTGCCCAGCCCTGCAGCGATCAAAGCTCCTTTTTGTTCACTGTTATGATCCTAGAAAACAAGTCATTTATCCTGTATGTTGGATGAATATAGCTCTGAAACTGATTAAATACTCTGAGAGCATATACTGTCATTCTGACAGTGCTGGCTGACAAAAGAACCATTCTGGTTTGATCATCTGGGTGTCTTTTAGCACTCCCTCTTGGAAGCCTACTCCTTGACTTATATTAGAAATATTTGTATTGTCTCATCTCTTCACAAGTACAGCTCTTCCTTTTTTCATTTATCAATCAGTCATAAAAACCACACACTACTATGGCAATTAGTTGGTTTTTGATCTAGCACTCAGAAATATAAAGGTTGTTACTGAAGCTGGTGGAAGGGCTGAAATGTTTTACTGCAGTGAACTCAGGGGGTAAGTGGCTCTGGCTGATTTGGAATTATATCTAAGAGACTTAAGAACAGATTCTTAGCTGGCATGGGTTGGAATAGCTCCACTGTCAGTGTAGCCATACTGAGGTATATCAGGTAAAGATGTTGTTCCAGCACAAAAGAATACAGGAGCAGATTTCTTCTTAATGGGCTAAAGAAGCTTTCTCTAAGCTATTCTCAGAGCAACTGAAATCTGTATGATAGGCTAAGGATGACTTCATTATGGTAATTATTAGTAAATTTAA
>NW_005842264.1:303541-312972 GCF_000455745.1 Alligator sinensis | reverse complement strand
TAGGGAAATAAAAGCAGCACTCCCAGAAACAGCTAAGCATAACCTTCTGGGTTGATGTATATTCTGTGAAGAACTGTCTTGCTGAAGTTGTTGCATGGAGAGCTAATGTCCCTATTCATTCCTGCAGGACAACATCCCTGTATGAACAACACTTATCTGATCTGATGCATTCTGGCCTCTGACTGGCTGGTGGGATAGCTCAACAGAATCATGGCGTCTCTTTAAATTCACAGTTTTTGTGACTTCCATGACTCTCATTACTTAATTATAACCTCAGTGATTGGGTTTCTGAAATACTTTTGTGACTTAGATAGTTGAGGACACACCACTCAATTACTGCAAAGTAATTTGCCTTCATTTTACTCCATAGTAAATTTGTTAACCTCCCAAGCTGGTTGCCTATATTGGGAGCCATGGCAGTGTCCAGCCACTAGGCACAAGAGAGCTGGTTTGCACTGAGAAAGTGGTTACCTTTGGATGAAATTTACTTTACTTTTCTCTTCTATACCTTTTAACCTGCTGTTGTAGTTCAGTAGTAGACTCCTCATCTGCTATGCAGGAGATCCAGTTTCAATTCCTGGGTGTGCATATAATGACAGCCATTGAGGCATCAAACATCCAGACTTGGTCTGGCCTTTGGATTTTGTCTCAATGTTCTAAAAGGCAGATGGAAGGTCTAGGCAGCCTCCACTCCTCCATTCTCTTGCCTAGGCATATGCATCATTGGTCCTGGTGACCTCTCATGCATATACCATAATCCAGAAGGATTGACAGTTGCCTATTAAACTAAACCCTTTACTCCTTAATCCTTTAAGTATCAGAACATTTCATACTATAGTAGCTCAAGGGATCAAAAAACCCAATATTTATTGAATAAAATCATGCTTGGCTTATTCATGTGGGCAGACTGAAATCAGTGGAAAATGTTCATGTAACTAACGTAAGCAGGATTTAGCCAAAAAAAGTAAACATTCTTATAACCAGACCTAGGGTTTAAAATGTATTTCTTAATTTAAATCAATGGGATTTTGGTGTCTAAATAGACATTTGTTGTCTAAATACCTTCAAGGACCTGGGCTTCACTTCCTTCTGCCAAATACAATGAATTGAATTCAGTGGGCCTAAATTGTTATAATTCTAATATAACTCAGTTGTTCCTACTTAAATCAGGGGTTTATTTGGCACAATGAAGGTAGAATTTATCTTTCTTCTTTCATGCACTGCACAATGCTCAGCATGTTTTTATTTATTATTACACATTGTCAAATGTCTTGGTAGCCAAATTAAGTGTTGATAATAAATTACATTCTTTAATTCAGTAATATATATTCATTTTTTCCATGTGGTTATTTCAGTATGTTTATAGTTGTTAATTAATTACAGATGTTAACATAAAACAGTGCAAAGAAACTAACAATCCATTATGGGTCTGATGGTCCCTCCAGACACACAGGTAAAGGTACACAGTCACACTTCCTGCTATGCCAGACTTGCATGGCAGAAGGCATGATTATAGGACCATGCATCAGATTCCACCGCACCATATTGCCAGTGCAAGGGGATCTCGGACTCCCCCTGCACAGGCAAGGAGTAAGCTTATGTGGCTGTTAGGCCCCTCAGCTGATGGGGCTGCCAGCCACAGGGGTGCAATATGTGCGCCTGCAGGTGGGAGCTCACAGCTGACCCATGCTCCCAGCTGCAGGGGCACAATCATGCATCCCTGCAGCTGGAGGTCCCGTCAGTTGACCTGAGCTTCAACTCTCTGCAGTACTGCTGTAGACTGTGAGTTGGCATGATGGTCACTACCCTTCTTTGTTACTTTTCTAGTGCAGTGGCCCACTGATTCCATGTAGCAATGGAACTTGTCAGCTCTCTTTGGTCTGGGCCTTACGTATATTAGGTCAGCCTAGAGGTCCTTTGTGGCAACCTATTAGAAAACTCATAATACATTTCCAATTTATGGCATATATAATGTGGAGAATATTTCATTGTCACAGTCTACATTATATGGCATTAGACTCTTCTCATTTAGTACCTATTACACTCTGAGAGACTGTGGTTTCTTTATTCACAGGATTAGCCGTAATTCACAGTACTAACTTGTAGGGCTGTGCAAAACAGCACCATTCTGCTTCGACTTCCATTTCGACATTTCAATAGGACAGTGTTTCGTTTTGTGTTTCATTCCATTTCATTTCACCGCAGGAGGGTGGTGCTGCTGGCTGGGGCTAGCAGCAGCACTGATCTTGCCAGCACTGGGAGAGGGCTGTGCCCAGCACCGGTCTTAGGCGTCAGTAGCAGCCTCCTCTCATCTGGCAGGCAGATTGGGGGCCTGCGCCCCCAGGAGGAGTCTAACACAGCCCTGCAGCCCTCCCAGGGGGGTAGGTGGGCCCCCGATCTGTCTGCCAGATGACAGGAAGCTGCTGCTGCCGCTGGGACTGGTACTGAAGCCAAGTAAGCCTGGCTTTGAAACTTGAAACATTTTGAAACTTCCAAAATGTTTTGAGCTCCCTTGTTTCATTTCAAAGCTGTTTTGAAGGCTTTTGTTTCATTTTGATTTTGCTGTTTTGAGCTCAAGATACATTGAAACAGCTTCGAAACGAAGCACCAGGCAAAATTTCACACAGCCCTGCTAACTAGATTCTGCAAATGCTCCTCTAACTTATGAGTTATCATGATAAACACAGTCTCTCCAGTCACTATTTAAGCTGTTGACTGAACTAGTGCAGGGCCATTTAGGACCATATTTAGGTTCTTAAGATGGAGGTGAAATTTTACCTCAACTCAACCTGTAATAAACTTATAGATGATTTAGATTAAATATTAATTCTCATCAAACTTTCTGTTTTATTACTGGGATAGCTGGTGCATATTTATCTTTTAAGATTAATATAGAATATATTGCAGAGAACTATATGAAATGTATAGAAATTGTACCTATTTTGATTACCACAAATATTTTTCTTTCATTTTGGATTGTAAATGGTAAAGCAGGAGCTGTTCCTGTCTATTGTAGAACCTACCACAGTGGAAGGTGTGATATCAGATGTATACTATGGACCAGATTCTATTCCATCTGCTGAATACGTAAGTAGATATATAAGCCTAAGTGAGATTCTTTCCCACCTTGGTCAAATCTCCCCAAATCCATTAATGCATGTGGTTAGATGCTCAATAGATAAATTATAATTTGGTCTTGTAGGTACATAAATAATAATTTCATCAATTGTATATCAGACACACATCAATCCTAGTAGTTCTCACTACAGAAAAAAGGTGAGTACCTGCTAAAAATATTTGGCAATGGCCTATCATACTTACTTTGATTGTCACATACCGAGCTCTTCTCTAGCCTTTTTGGGTGTTCTTTGGGAGAAGATAGTAAAGCACATAATGAAAGCAGGAGGGGGCAACAAGGGAGGCCTTTTCATTCTTCCTGACAAAGTAGGGAAATCAGCTAGTTACCTCAGGTGTCTGCACATGAATGCTTGGAGTCTGGGAAGCAAGCAGGAAGAATTGGAAGTCCTGCACAGTCATGGAACTATGATGTCATTGGAATAACAGACTTGGTGGGATAGCTCACATGACTGGAGCATTGTCATGGATGGGTATAAACTGATCAGGAAGGACAGGCAGGGCAGAAGAGGAGGAGTTGCTCTCTATGTAAAAGATCTGTATGATTGCACAGAGCACCAATATGAAACTGGAGATAGGCCTGTTGAAAATCTCTGGGTCAGAGGGTTCAGCACCAAAGGTGACGGCATGGTGGGTGTCTGCTATAGACCACCAGACCAGAAGAAAGTGGTGAATAAGACTTTCCTCAAACAGCTAGTGTAGCAAGAAACCTTTTTGCCTCCCCCCCACCTAAAATGTGAAGCTCCTCCATATGGCAAAAGCTCCTTTTGCAGTAGTTGCCCCCTTTTGGGGATGCTTTCTCTTTTCTACCTTTTCTTCCTTCCTCTCTCTTTTTCTTTTATTATATTATTATTATTTGTATATAAGGTATACTTGTAGTGAAAATAGAGCTTGTAGATGCTTTTGCAAATGTACTTTAAGTTTAAAAGTAAGTTGTATCATGTTAGCAAGGCCAGGAATCTCTGTATGGAGTGGGTCCCTGAATGAATCAAGGTTGATAGTGTAACACAGTAGCTGGTCTGTGTCACAGGGCCCTAAGGTGCCCCGCTCCCAGAAGAGCAGAAACTGCCTGGGGAGAGAGCCCAAAGAGAAAGACAGAAGCCCAGGTGCAGGTTACCAGGGCAACAAGCCAGAGGGCAAATTATCCTGCACCTGCACATGGTCAGCTGACCAGAAGGGGCAGAGGCCTGGGCCCATATAAACACCAAGCTGAAACTAGGGAGGGCAGTTCCCTGCTAGGAGCCAGAGGGGAAGAAGCCTCCAGGGCTACAGCACCCAGTGATGCAGCAACTGCCTGATATGCTGCACCTACGGATAATGGGGCTTCGTGAGCTCCACAGGTACGCTTGCCTACTAGACACTTAGTGCCAGGGATGAAGTTCGATGCTTTTAAAAGGGCAGAGCACACCCTGGTCTTTTGTATTATGTTATAGCCCAGGGGCTTATGTTTGTTTGCTGTTTATAACACCAGTGGTATGGCTGAGGCTATTTGGTGAAGGAGGAGGCCTCATTAGGGACCCACTACAGCGTGAGGCCCCCAGCGCCAGAGAGGGCATGACATCTGGAGGGCACAGCCCCTGGCACCAGAGAGGGCGCGGCATTTTGGGGGTGCACAGACTCCGGTGCCAGAGAGGGTGCAGAACGAGACAGGGCTGCGGAGAGCCCAGAGAGGACAAGGGGGCCAAATCACAGCGAGGCCTAGACTGGACAATGTCAATGCCATCTGTGAGGCTTAGGGCATGGTAAAGGGGTGGATGGAGCTACGCATATAGCCCATAAGGCTGGGGTGTCCCGGGACATCTATTTTGAAATGGGTCCTGGACCCCTTTTGTGTCCCATGGGGTTCAGGGAAGTCCATCAGGACCATGCTCAAGTAGGCTTAAAGGCAGCCTCCTTACTTATTACCATTACATCAAGACATGGCGGGTGAGAATAGAGGGGCCCAGAGGGCCATATTGGCACAGTCGAGGGGCCCTAGGGGTAACACAGCCATCCTTGGGGACCTCATCCCGTGACAGTCTGGATAAGCAAGTTAATGAGCAGCAATTAACACCTACAGAACTACATACTAAGAAGAGGAAAGAATCGATTCAGAGCCAGAAGCTCCCTGAAACTTCACTGTTAAAGGTACAGAAGCCCTGGTTTGAACTAATCAACATTGGAAACAGACCCTTGGGGCTGAAACACCCCCTGATCAATCACTTCCAGAGCACTAGTCATCACGGCAGTAAATCAATCAAAATTCATCAATGGACTCCCGAGACTGCATGTATCTGCGGGCGTGATCCCTGGACTGACAGCTGCCATCCAGCAGCTACCAAGAGGGATGTCCCTCGAGGTCAACAACCCCTGGATTGGGTAAGCCTGAGAATTGGGGAGTCACCAAAGTCTGGCAGAGAGGGATAAAAGGTGAAGAATGATCCCCAGTGGTGCCCTCTTGGACCTGACTAGCACCCTGCCTGTCCAGCCAGAAGGACCAGCTGGCGACTCCCTTCTGAAGCAACATCGGACTGAAAGAAGCCTCGATTGGCCATCAATGGTGGACTCCAGCACTTGGGGATAGGTATATCTTGACACTGGTGCTTAGCGTTCATAGCTAACTACTGTGAGTGTGTGTGTGTTTGAGAGGACCAAGGCTTATGGTCTGACTTCTGCATCCGTCCAATAAATTAGAATTTTATGATGATCCTGTGAGTTGGTCCTTTGTAGCCAACATTAGCAGAAGTTTCCAGATCACAGGCCCTGGTTCTCATGGGGGACTTCAATCACCCTGACACCTGCTGGGAGGACAATACAGCAGTGCACAGGCAATCCAGAAAGTTTTTGGAGAGTGTTGGGGACTTGCACTTTCTGGTGCAAGTGTTGAAGAGGCCAACTAGGGGCCATGCTCTTGACCAGCTGCTCACAAACAGGGAAGAATTGTTGGGGAACATAGAAGTGGATGGCAACTTGGGAAGCAATGACCACAAGATGATTGAGTTCAGGATCCTGAGGAAAGAAAGGAAGGAGAACAGCAGAGTACCAGAGTATGGACCCTGGACTTCAGATAAGCAGATCTAGATGCATTCAGGGAATTGACGAGCAGGATCCCCTGGGAGGACAGTCTGAGGGGGAAAGGAGCCCAGAAGACTTGTCTGTTCTTCAAAGAAATGTTACTGAGGGTAGTGGAACAAACCATCCCAATGCACAGGAAGTTTAGCAAGTATAGCAGAAGACCAACTTGACTCAGCTGGGAAATCTTCAGTGAGCAAGAACACAAAAAGGAAACTTATGAGAAGCAGAAATTTGGACAGAGACAGAAAGCTAGGGAGAAGTATATGAGTCCTGGATAACTGGAAAAGGGCAAATATAGTGCCCATGTTTAAGAAAGGGGAGAAGGAGGATCTGGGAAACTAAAGACCAGTCAGTCTCACCTCAGTACCTGGAAAAATCATGGAGCAGGTCCTTAAAGAATCCATTTCTAAGCACTTGAGGAAAAAAAAGGTGATTAGGAACAGTCAGCATGGATTCACTAAGGGCAAATTGTGACTGATTGTCTTCTATGATGAGATGACTGGCTCTGTGGATGCAGGAAGAGCAGTGGATGTGATACACCTTGACTTTAGCAAGACTTTTGTTACTGTCTCTATTCTCGCAAACAAGCTACGGAAGTATGGGTTGGATGAATAGTCTATAAGGTGGATAAAAAAACAAACAAACTGGCTGGATCATTGGGCTAATAGGGTAGCAGTTAATAGTTCAATGTCTAATTGGCATCCAGTATCAAGTGGAGTGCCCCAGTTCTGTTTAATATTTTCATCAGCAACCTGGAAGATGGGATAGAGTGCACCTCCAGCAAGTATGAAGATGACACCAAGCTTGGGAGCAGGGACAGTACTAGATAAGCTCAGGGTAGGGCTAGGATTCAGAGAGATCTCGGCAAGTTGGAGGATTGGACCAAAAGTAACCTCATGAGTTTCAATAAGGACAAGTACAAAGTCCTGAACTTACAACGGAGCAACCCAGGTACTGGTACAGGCTGGGGACCGACTAGCTAGGAAGCAGCTATGCAGAAAGGGAGCTGGGGGTTACAGTAGACAATAAGCTTAATATGAGCCAACAGGGTGCCCTTCTTTCAAAGAAGGCTAATGGCACACTGGGATGCATTAGTAGAAGTGTTGCCAGCAGATCAAGGTAAGTGATTCTTCCCCTCTCTTCAGCACTGATGAGGCCATATATGGAGTACTATATCCAGTCTTGAGCCTCCCACTACAGAAAGGATGTGAACAAATTGGAGAGAGTCCAGTGGAAGGCAACAAAAATGGTGAGGGGTCTGGGGCAAATGACTTCCAAGAGGAGACTGAGGGAACTGGGTTTATTTAGTCTGGAGAAGAATAGACACGGCAGGGAAGGGGGTGCAGACTTAGTATCAGCCTTCAGCTACCTGAAGGGTAGTTCGAAAGATAATGGAGCTAAGCTGTTCTCAGTGGTGAAGGTGAGATAACAGGACAAGAAGCAATAATCTCAAGTTGCAGCAAGGAAGTTTAGGTTAGATATTAAGGAGAACTTTCTCACTAGGAGGGTAGTAAAGCAGCAGAGCAGGTTACCCAGAGAGGTGTGGAAGCTCCATCCTTAGAGGTTTTTAAGACACAGCTAGAAAAAGCCTTGGCTGGAATGATATAGCTGAGCAGGCAGTTGGGCTAGATGGCCTCCTGAGGTCTCTTCCAACCCTTGTTTTCTATAATTCTATGAATGTCCCAATACCAGATTCATAATATTTCTATTCTAACTTTTATTGAATAGTGGAAACATCTACACATGCCCCTAAGGTGCCATTGTTACTGCACCATCATTTTAGTACTTACTTTTGGTCCCCTTTCCTTCATACTAACTTCCTTCTGGAAATACTAAATAATGGTGTAGTAACAACCCATATTGCACCATGCTGCCAGCACATGGTTATTTTTAGCCACTATGTCGCTGTAGCAACGCGCTATACTGAGGGAGCAGGTTGCTACAGCAATGTAGCAGTAGCATCACAATTTTTACCCACAGACACTACATCACTAATGCATTGCTATGGCAATTTATAGCATCACACGCACCCAGTGAGTATTTGGAAGGAAATCAGAAGGCATAAGCAGCATACAACTTGTGGGAGTTAGAGAGGTGAAGGGAACAGCATTTCCTAAAATGGCCTTTAATTCGAATAACTGATCATGCTGTGTCTAACACTGAGAATCTGTCTACATTAAAGAACAGCCACAGTGCACTGAAGTGCTTGTTTTCTTGACTTTGGGGAAAAATATTTTCAAGGAAGTTTACAAAAAGTCCTTGATATTTTGGGGGTTTGATTCCAAAAACTCCTGGATTTGCATTTGCTTAAAGTTGTTCCTTCACTTTCATTCCTTTATTGCTTTACATTTTTGCTACTGAAAGAAAGGAACACAGGGAAGAAAATCAAAATGGGGAAAAAAATATTTTGGTGTTCAGGCAGTTAATCCATGGTGAATATTCTCAAAGCTAATTAAAATCATAGAAGTAAGGTCGGAAGGGACCTTGTAGATCTTCAAGTCCGAACCCCTGCCTGGGCAGGAAGAAAACTGGGCTCAAATGACCCCAGCCAGGTAGGCATCAAGCCGCTTCTTAAAGACCCCCAGGGTAGGAGCCAGCATCACTTCCCTTGGAAGTTGGTTCCAGATCCTAGCCGCCCTAACTGTGAAGTAGTTCTTATGGATGTCTAATCTAAACCTACTCTCCAACAACTTGTGGTCGTTATTCCTTGTTATCCTGGGGGGTGCTAGGGGAAACAAGGTCTCCCCCAAACCATTCTGGTCCCCCCTAGTGAGTTTATAGACGGTCACAAGGTCCCCCCTCAGCCTTCTCTTGTGAATGCTGAACAGGTTCAGGTCCCGTAGCCTCTCATTGTAGGGTCTGCTCTGCTGTCACCGGATCATGCAGGTGGCCCTCTTCTGGACCCTCTCAA
The DNA here is from genome assembly GCF_000455745.1 of Alligator sinensis. Taxonomy (NCBI): domain Eukaryota; kingdom Metazoa; phylum Chordata; order Crocodylia; family Alligatoridae; genus Alligator; species Alligator sinensis. The sequence continues at coordinate 303,872 of NW_005842264.1, read as the reverse complement.
TGTTGTCCACATCCCTCTTGAAGTGGGGTGCCCAGAACTGGACATAGTACTCCAGCTGCAGCCTGACCGGTGTCACGTAGAGGGGGAGGATCACCTCCTTGGACCTACTTGAGATGCACCTGTGGATGCACAATAGGGTCCAGTTAGCCCTGCCAACCGTGACCTCGCATTGTCGGCCCATGTTCATCTTGGAGTCATCATCAATGATGACTCCAAGATCCCTTTCTGCCTCCGTGCTCTCAAGAGGGGAGTTTCCCATCTTATAAGTGTGCTGCTGGTTACTACTGCCCAAGTGCAGCACCCTGCACTTGTCAGTATTGAAACGCATCCT
>NW_005842264.1:282848-303077 GCF_000455745.1 Alligator sinensis | reverse complement strand
AGCCCCTCCAGAAGCACTCTAACCCGGTCCTCCTCAACCTTAGGTCTTGAGGCGTTCCCCTCGAGTCCGTCTTGTATCACGGTGGGGGAGTCTCAGTCCCTGTACAAGAAAACGGAGGTGAAGAATTTGTTAAAGAGGTCTGCCTTCTCCTCTGGCACAACCACCAGATTGCCCTGTGTATCTTGCAGGGGCCCCACATTTCCCAGCGCCTTCTTCATCCTCCCTATATATCTGAAAAAGGACTTTTTATTATCTTTGATCTTGGACGCTAGTCCTAGCTCTATGTCCGCCTTAGCTTTCCTAACAGCCCCCCTACAGGCCCGAACAGTGGAGGTGTACTCTTCTTTGGAGATAGCCCCTCCCACCTTCCACCAGGTGTACGCTGCCTTTTTGGCAACCAGGCATTCCCGGACATCCTTGGTGAACCAGGGAGGCTTTTGGGCACTCTTGCCCCCCTTGCTTCTCGTTGGGATCGTCACCCCTTGGGCCCTGAGTATTGTCTCCTTAAGGAACGACCACTCATCTTGGGCACTGAGTTACCCTGCCCTCAAGAACCCCAGCGCCTCTCCCACCAATCTCCTCAACTCGTTGAAGTTGGCCCTCTTGAAGTCTAGGGCTACCGCCTTGCTGCAGGCCCTTGTCACCCTGCGCTGGATGATGAATTCCAGCAAGCGATGATCGCTATCAACCAGGTGGTCAAGGACCTGGAGCCCCCTTACCATTAGATTTTACTGCTAAACTTGCAATCATTTTAATAGGGAGTTAAATGCAAAATCCCAAGCTGCCTGTGAAAATCTCACCCCTACTATACTACTACTAAACTTGCAAAAGCAGTAACTGTTATACTTACCAGTGTATTCTTGCAGTTTTTAGAATTCAGATAAAGAAATAAATCACAGTTAAACTACTGAGTATTTTGCTTTGTTGTGCCTTCATAGGATCCATCCATCTTGCTGTACCATCTCAAAAGCTACAATAAATTGGACCTATGTAAACTTAAGACATCAACAACACTTGGAAATACAGATAAAAAGGAAAGTATTCATGAAAATGCTATTGTATTTGTTTGCCAACAGTGAGGACTCTGCACTATCATTTACTTTAATTGGCCTTCGAACAGTCATTTTCAATCCAGAAACAACAAAAGCAATGTATAATTGGTTTAAGAATTAATAAACTTCTCTGTGATTGGGGGAAAAAAATCAAAATATTTCATCAAAAGAAACTTGATATCAGAGCCTGTCCTTGGTACATTTGCAGATTTTGCTGTCATCAGCAAGAAATGAGTTGTATTTATCTTATCCATGTTACATCTCATACTTTTTTATTCCATCAGTCTCTTCAATCTCTTCAGCCCCTGGTCAGATTCAGGAGAAATTGCATGGCTCTGCTTCTCTGACTTTATCTCTTCTAACAGTCCAATGTTAAACTCAGTTGGCAAATCACCTGTTTTTACTATTTGATAGAGAAACAGAATTGGAATTTATAAAATGCAGATACTTCTACAATTATCCAGTAGTTTCCATTGTTCTCATTGTTACTTGCTAGATAATGAAATAAAATGGTCCCATTATTAAGCCTCTGTTTTGATTTATTTGGATTTACGTAACTTTGCCTTTAAGCTGAACTAAGCAGAGATGAACTTAGTTACTTGCAGGGGAGAAAGTGCTTCAGAATATGATGTTGGAGAGTCAGTAGGCACCAGCCACTGTCTGAGTTGGTACTAATCTAAGGTGTTGGGTTTACTATGCTCTTTCCTGAACCCCGACAGACTATGCCATCTGTATGATTATATACTGCAACTGACTTTCAGCTGCCATATCGAACTGAAGCTTTGACTTCTTGTTGCTATTCAAAATCCAGTTTCTCTTTTTAAAAGAGATATTAAAGGAATTAGTTAGTGGCCTAGATTGTAGAAATGTTGCTCTACTAATGTTGCTGTTGTTTGCAAGGTATACTAAGAGGATAATAATCCAGAATAATGGTGGTGACCCAGGGCAAGAAACTATTTCTTACCCTGGAGAAATATTAGTACATTAATCCTGCTACCAACTGAGAACCAGCCATTAGGAGACCTAGACCAATGCACCATCACAAGATTGCAGTTTGTGCAGGATGTGTCTAATCTACCTTGAGTCCCAATAGTAGTGAAGCTTTGACAACACAGTCTTCCACCAGGTATGTACACAGTCATGAAAAGGAGTGTACAACTTGTGCTGAATCCCGAGGTGCCAGAGTTTCACGGATGCTGGTACCCATGAAAACTAGATTAAGGCTAATTTGGCTATGACTACTCAGGCTGCAATCTGTCATACACGAGTCCTCTAAATAGTTAAGTGCTCCTGCCACAATAGATTGATCGAGCAGCATACCCCACCCCGAGTAACTGATGTTGCCACCAAATATGGGCATGCCCCATGTCAACTATCCGGCACCTTACTTGCAGCCCACAGTATAAAAGCTCGTTCTACTTCCGCCCAAGTCAGAGACCTCAGAGAACATCTCAGAGGCAAGTTGGTGGCCTGATCACCCTCCAACGTCTCCCCGTCGACGACCTTCCAGATGTACCCCGTTCCCGTTGCATGCTCGTTGCATTCACGAACTGTCGACTCGTCACATTACGCTACCTATTATGCTACCTGTTATGTTACCTGTTACGTTTTCTGTCAAGTTGCCTGTTATCCGTTACCTGTAACCAAGCAATCGTTCACCACCTATGCCAGTGTCATCAGAGGCATAAGTAAAATATTCTTGTTACCAAATACGCTGTCTCGGCCTTCTCCATCCACTCGCCTGCCTGACGATCCCATTACCGAACAGCTCTTCTGGACCGGCTTTTTTTGTTCTCCTCCCGACCCGCTCTTCTGGACCGGCTTGACCAGCACCCAGAACACAATCCAACCTCAGATTGCCTTGTAAACAAAACAGAGAAAACTGAAGGGAATATGGCTGACTGACAGGGAAAGCAGAGTAGCTACTGGCACTTTGAAAAGCTACCATTTTGAAGTTTTGCTTAGGGTTCTTATCTATAAAGCATCACAGTTCTGACTGTGACACAGGTTAAATTTATTATAATTATAACCATGATTCTGGTGTATTTTGAGAATAAATCAAATTCTCCATGAGTGAAAACCGATTATTTCAATCAAGTTCTGCCAATTTACACTGAATTTAGCATGAAACTTGTTGCTACCTTGTGAGAATGAGTGAGGTAGATTGCCTTAAAGTCTCAAATTAACCAAATGTATTCATTGTAATAGTCTGCTGTTGCCCTGTATATAAAAGAACTTGAGTTGGTGTCCTCTTGTTTGATTCAATATGATAGTACTTTCAATAACGGCATTTTGGGTACATTAGTATTTTTCTCTTTATGTAAAAAAATTGAAAATTTCTTGATATCTATTTACATTTCCTCTTGTTAATTCCCTTGACAAACAATGGCTAAAATTAAAGGGAAAAATTGACATGTGCATTAGCTAGCAATATAAATAAGATTCCATAAACATTTTCCAATCGGCAAATATCTATGTTAATGCTGCTGTTATATATTTGAGGTGGTTTATAAAAGTATGTTCCAGTATGTAAATATAAAGTGTCAGTTTAATGCATTAGAAGACTGGGTTTATCAAGACAATCAGGAGGGTTTTAACTATTTAAAATGACACTAAAGAAATACTCAAACACATAAAGAAGAAAGTCTGACCTTCTCCTGGCATAAAACAGCATATCTCCACTGACTTGAAAGGACCTATGTAAATATATGCCCATGAGGAACCCAATTTTTAATATCTAAAATAATATTTGTACGTGCATGTTAGATACATTTTATTGAATATTTTGACATGCATGTTAGATACTATATTTTTAGTCTTCTTTCTTTGAAACAGAAAGGAATTAAACAAGTATTTCAGTGCCAGATTTTTAAAGATACTTAGTAGGCCTGTGCGAAGCGGCTAGTATTCACTTCGGATTCAGCTGATTCAGGGGACAGTGATTTGATTCGATGATTCAAATCACTGTCCCAAATCAATTCAGCTGAATCCAATTCAGAGATTTGGCCACCCCTGAATCGGCCAAATCTGCTAATCGAACAGGCCCCATCTCCCACCTGCTCTCTCAGCCCTGTCAATGGCTGCCCCACCCAGGCCCAGCATCCCAGCACTTAAAAAGCTTCACACTAACCAGCTCCTGCCAGGTGGGGAGTGATCCCCACTGCCCCATGCTGTATGGGGGGGGGCTCTGCCATGAGCCCCCAGAGGACCTGATGGCTCGGAACGCAGCGCGGCCTGGTGGGTTGTTCCCCCAGCCGATGAGAGTGGGGCTTTTTCTTGGTTTTGTTTTGTTTTGTTTTGTTTTGTTTTTTAAGTGACAGGATGCTGGGGGGGGCAAGGCAGCCATTGACAGGGCTGGGAGAGCGGGTGGGGGGCACACAGGAGGGTTAGGGGAGAAGGCAGGGGATGGGGCCTGTTGGGGGTCCCCCCATAGTTCCCCCTCCCTCCTTTTCCAGCCCTCCCCCCATCTGCCCCTTACTTATCGGCATAGAGCCCAGGTCCAGCTCCCAGTAGCAGTGAGCATGGACTGCCCAAATCTCTGCTGAATCTTTTCTGAATTGATTCGGAGGCTTCAAATTGATTCAGACCTTTTTATTGGTCTCCCAATTTGATTCAGATTTGGAGATTTGGCCACTGAATCGGGCCAAATATTTTCTGAATTGAATCGGCAACCAAAGCTTTGCACAGCCCTAATATTTAGGTACCTGGTTCTTATGAACTTCAGTGAGATCCAGACCCCTTAACTACTAATATTAAGGGTCATGTTTCTCAGGATATGTCTATGCTAATAACTAGGGCTGGAGTTAAATTCATCCTAAATCCCATATCCAGTGTCTAAACCTAATCTTGACCCCAGCAGCAGAGCAGCCTGACCCTAGAAACTCTGTTGACCTTCAGATTCTTTTGAATCTGCCTTTCCCAATTGAATGGGGGACTGAAACTTATCCGTGTGCCACAGGCCGTGAGGGCAGAAAGTCCTACAGCAGCAATCTCATAATTACCTATTCCTGTTTTCTGGCTTTTCTTTATACCTTTCCTCTCTCTATTGCCCAGAAATAAGGACAAGCCCAAAAAGAAAGACTAGACCCATTCCTATAAGGACTCTACTTTGTATTTAAGCCACACAATGTAGACAATTATGGTGTGGGCTGCAAAGCATGATATAGATGGAGAAGTGCAGTTATGCTACTCAGGGGGGGCACCTACATGTGCAGCCAACCTGGGACAAAATGTAGTCCCTGACCAGAGCAGCTTGCCATGTGCCCTTGTGGCCACTGGGGGAGCCCCAGCCTCCAGCCAAATGGCTGCCAGCACTTGGGACTAACTTTAGTCCCAAATGGAAGCCAAGAGAGGTGGACAACCAGGAGCCCTGGTGCTGTGTTCAGGCTGGCACCTAGCTGGGCAGACCCAGCAAGGAGGCCCCCTGAGTTATGGCACAGTAACTTGTCTACATACATGTGCATTACTGTGCAGTAACTAATCAGGTGTAAATTTGCCGGTATCAAATTTACACTCAAAACAGCATAAGTCACCACATATACTGCACAGTATGGGCGTGCACATGTAGAGGTGTGCCCATACTGCACAGTAATTTTGGTTATTACTCAGTAAATGCACATGTATAGATGTACCCAGGGTGGCTGTGGGTGACTTCAAGTTCACCCTAAAAATTACAGAGTAGTGTACACCTAGAGAATTCCGCTGACATTAGTGGTCTTACTGCACGTGTACATTTAGGTACCTAGCAAATTTATACTAGTGTAATAGAAATCATTATTTTCATAGTTTCTAGGGTCAGAAGGGACCTGAACAGATCATCAAGTCTGACCCCCTGCCCTGAGCAGGAACAAGTGCTGGGATCATAATACCCCAGCCAGATATCTATCCAACCTCCTCTATCTTGTCCAGTACGCTGATGGTGCCAGATTTTTAAAGATATTTTAAAGAACAGTAGCCTCCTTTTTTCTTCCTATTAACACTCAGTCTTCTTTAGATAAATATCAGTAAAAGAGAGGGGAAGATGTATGCTTTTCATTCTCCCTTTTATTGTCTTGTGTGTTTTATTATGGGCTTGTTTATATGGAGGCGAGGAGGTTTATTCATGCTCAGTTTGGTTGCTGAGCATTGAAATAAAATGTATTCACATGATGCAATTCTTAGCGTATATTCTATACTCCTATTCCAGTGAATATGTAATGTTGTTTGTGTGGGTGCATCCCTACTGTATGATATTTTGCAGGCCCTGAAGACCTGATGTTCTTCATGACTAGCTACCTATCCAGGAATCAGCAATAAGGCAGCTCTCCCATTTATTGTTAGAGCAGTAATAGAACATTGACTGTACTTAAAATTCCATTTTCTGTCCCCTGCGGATATGCACAAAGAACTCACAGGGAAGCAAATGGAGATTTACAGAGATCGTTCAGCATATCTTGTGTTAACATGATTAGTGCTTACTATTCACATGTATTTTCAAGCACTGTAATGTTAAGATTTGCTCAGGAAATTTTTCCTTAATTACTGATGACATGCTATATGTTCTACTTTGAAAATACTTACAAAATGTTTTGCAACATGCTTTGCAATTTACTTCATGAAATGCATGTTTCCTAGTTTATGGTGCACCCAGTGAACACTTTTTTATTGTAAAATTTCTTCTTTTTAAATCTGATGTTTCAAATGGGGACAGGGAGAAAGTGAAGGGAAGTGGGGTTTCCACAGCAGGAGGCCACGAAAAGTAGAACGGTGGATGGGTGATGAGGTAGAGTGAGCCAGTAAATACTCACTGGCTATAGTAGTGTTGATTTCAAGTTGGCCTCCAGCACAGTCACCCTTTTGGGAACATAGGGGTGTGGGTAGGGGTAAGGAACCAAGGATGGGGTGATAAAAAGAAAGGGATGGCATGTGGCTACTTGGAGGATGGCTTCTTCAGACAGGAACAGAGAACTTTTAAAGGGGCATAACAAAACAGTGATTATGAACATATTCCCACCAGCCAGGCTGACATTTTGAGCATGTTGTTGATCAAGAAAAATACTAGTTCTCAACTACCCAAGATAGTGACATCCAGTGTGCTCCCATAAAAAAACAAGCACCAGTTGCATATCATAGCATGTAGTACAATATCACTCCTAAAAAAACCAAATGAAATGAATGACATAATAAAATACTTACTGGCTGAAATCTCTTCTTCTCAGCTGGAGTCTGGTGGTGCTGAGGCTGAGGCAGCTGGATAGCTAAAAGGGTTGGTAGGATGGGTGTACAGGGAGAGGTAGTAGCCATCTTAGTCTGAAGTCAGGCAAAGGCAGGGTAGATTTGCTCTTATAAACTAGGTAAATCAGAGATGCATAAGCTTTCATAAGTACCAGGAGTTAAGAGCAGGCATTTATTTAAATAAAAATCAAATATTATTCTTAAGCAGCATAACAATGTGAGATCATCTGTACCTACTTACATGATCAAATAACTCCTACCTACAAACACCTAAATATCTGTAATTTGTGATTTAACAAGTGAGAGCATCATGAAGAAAAACAGAGTGACTACATTTTAATTTTCTTTAATGTTTCTGAGTAGAGTATGGCAGAGCCTTTCTCAGCTTGATAGAATTTAAAACTAACGTGGTTACTAAAGGGACCACCATAGCTGGATAGATATTAAAATTGATGCAGTTAGCTAACAGTATCCTCGTGGTTGCTATTTATCTACATTTCCTAATTTTGCTGGAACTTTTTGCAATACATAATATTACTGACAGCATTACAGACAAGATGATTACTTTTTGCTATTTGTCATTTTACTACCAAACGAAAATACAACCTCCTTCCCTTGGCCTTTGAAGCTCATAAACATGCTGTCTGTGAGGTTCATAAACACACTGTGATCACATAAGTATTTCAGTAGCAAAGCTATTTGCAATACCTCAGAGTAAAACAACGATCCTGCCTAAGCTGCACAGATTTCATTCAGCTATATTATATCATAAATATTTCTTTTGAGAGCTACGGTCTCTTGAAATATGAAAGACTCTTGTATAACAAAAGGTAGGTTCTGCAGCCCTTATTCACGTTGTTAAGCATTTATACAAACAGCCCTATAGATGTCAATTGGATTGGGACTACAATACCTAAACACCAGAGGTGTCAGACATACAGCCCAGGGCCTGCTCCATCTGGCCAGCCAGGCTCCCAACAGGCTACAGAAGTTGGGGGCATTTATAGTGGGAGGGGTACCATGCTACAGAATTCAACACTAACTTGGAGAAGTGTCGCAGAAACTAACTACAAATGCTTACAGTTTAAGATCAGATATTCCCCACCCTTTCATCCTGTGAACATTTTATTTAAATTAGTGCTTTTGAGTATGAGATTGTGAAATGTATCTTGGGAAAATATAATACGGCAAATTTTATTCCCAGTAAATTTGGTGTAAAACTCTTGTTACTTCACTGACATATTTGCATTTCATTCAGGATTGTCTAGCTCTCTTCAGCACAGTAGTAACATGAAGTTCTTTTTCTTTCTCTTTTTTTTTTAAAGAGGATTCAAACAGCATTTCCAAGGATGGAGGAGACCCAGTTAAGTACATGGATAGTACAGCGATTTGGAAAATGGTAAGAATATGTTCTGAAAATAATTTAAAATAATATTTTTACAATTTTTTGTTTCCAACAAACCTGAGGATTTCTACTTTTCTTCTAAAAAAAGGATAATGAAATCCACCACACATTATTGCTTTTTCCTCAGTTTTCTCTAATTTGTTTCTTTTTCTCCATTTTCAGTTGCAAAATGGAAAAAGAAAACAGCAAAATCTGACAAAAAATAAATACTTCAGTTTTTGATTCTTAACCAAATAAGAGAATTGGGGGTAGGAGTGCAAGTGTTTTCCAGAATTCAGATATTTCAATCACTGCTGGATAGATTTATGTTTGCTTTCCAGGTCATTCTGTTGTAATAAAGGTGCCATTAAAAGAAAAACATGGTGTAGGAGTAGCTTTTGTCTAATTTCTTGTCGTCTTTTTATGTTCTTTTGTGCTAACTTCTGTCATGCAGCAAAAGTGAATGGGAAAGATATTAGATCAGCTTTTGTTACACTCACGTTTTCTCAGGGGGAGAAGATCAGGAACAGAAAGAAGAGAAGCTGAGAAGAGAGAGAGATGATGTATAAAAGTCCATTTAAATTTCAGTCTGGCCTGGCATCCAATTAAACCAGAATCTCAAATTTGAAGCAGAAATTCTGCAATCTTCTTCCCAGCGTCTTTTATCTCTATCCCATTAAAATGGGTGGTAGATGGTCATAAACATCTGAAAAAATAAAATTGTTTCTGGTTTTAAATATGACAGTAAGCTAATTAGAAAAGCACATAATTGTTAAACACTCAGACAAAACACATTTGAACTCTGGCCATGAAAGACAACATTTGGGAAGCTTGAATCATGCACATTGCTATGAGTACAGTACTGCCTCCACATAATACAGCTAGTCCCAGAAGAGATGAAATATGTTTGTAATGCATATGATGATTGCTTTGTATTTTACATATTCATGGGCACATATTTATCCTTTATATATGTTAGCATATTTTTATCAGTAGCTGTAATGGTGTAGATATTGGTGACTAAGAACCTCAGACAGGTCAGCAGTCTAATTTACTTCAGATTTGACCTGAACAGGAAAAACAGTGAAATAGAAAAGTTAATCTATTGTTTCCTTCCTTCAAATAGAACCTTCCGTTGTTTCTGAACTGAATATTTTAGTAAAATTTAGATCACTGGTTCTGTTTTACCTGAATCATGTCATCCCTTTCCACCAAAAAAAATCTACTTAATGCATAAAATTTGTTTGAACCTCATTAGCACCAATGAGGAAAACATGTTTATATCCTTAGTAATGGAGGTAAAAATATACATCTTTAATAATGGAGGTACTATGAAATGTGAAGTAGGGTAGACTTGCAACAAATAAATTGTAAAAGGAGGCAATTGGCTTTTCCTAGAGCTGCTTTTATATTTAAAATAAGGACCCTCTACTCTGGAAACAACCAACGATAGAAATATGCAGGTCCCTTCCGGTCCTATGATTCTATGAAATTGGAGAAAGTCCACTAGACGGCAACAAAAATGGTGAGGGAGCTGGGCATAGGCAGCAGAAGACCAGGGCTAATGGGGCTTAGCCCCCACAAATGCAGCTCCACTGCTCGAGTGCCACCGTCATGCCCCGCTGCTGCAGCGCTGTATCTGGTGCCCCTGCTGCATGCTCCACTGCAACTGCTCTGTGGGAGGGAGGGGCGGGGGTCAAGCAGGTGCACCCTGCACCATCCTCCACCCCCATACCCCAAGTCCTCCCAATAATATTTTCTCCTGCCACCTATGGGGCTGGGGGACATGACTTATGAGGAAAGGCTGGAGGAACAGGGCTGATTTAGTCTGGAGAAGAGAAGACTGAGAAGGGATTTAATAGCAGCCTTCAACTTTCAGAAGGGAGGTTCAAAAGAGGATGGAACTAGACTGTTCTCAGTGGTGGCAGATGACAGAACAAGGAGCAGTGGTCTCAAGTTGCAGCAAGGAAAGTTTCGGCTAGACATTAGGAAGAATTTTCTCACTAGGAGGCTAGTAAAACAGTGGAAAAAGTTATGCAGAGAGGTGGTGGAAGCTCCATCCTTGGAGGTGTTCAAGACCCAGCTTGGCAAAGCTTTGGCTGGGATGATCTAATTGGGGATGGTCCTAATTTGAGCAGGGGGTTGGACTACATGACCTCCAGAGATCCCTTTCTATGATTCTAAAGCTCGGAGGAACTGTGGAAAGGCATTGGAGGACTATCAGCTCTTAAGAGGTTTAATCTCATTGTAACATGGGTGGGCTACCATATTGAATGAAAGCAATAATCAGGCACTAACCTATAACCACAGATAAGTCAGCCAATTTACAATGAAAGTACTGTTACACTTGGGCCAGACATTTTTGTGTGGCAAGAGGGCAATAGACAAAGCATGGTCCCTTAGCATGAATGAAAGTTAACTGCCCTTAAAATGTCACATTTCAAATCAGAATGACATTGTTGTGGAAAATAGTCTTAAAAATTTACATTGCAAAATATATAGCAGAGCTGCTTTTTAAGGTTATCTGTTGACTTGGAAATATATAATTCCATTCATTTGCTTACAGAACAACTGTGATGTCTAGAAACTTCAGTTGTTTTAAAAATGAAAGTTTGCACAATTTTGTAGCAACAGTACATCCTGTGGCCAAGAAAACATTGAATTGATGGGATCTTGGCCAAGATTATTAGATTTTAAGTCAGGGATGGGCAAAATACAGCCTGTAGACCAGATCCAGCTTTCCAACTGATTGGCTCTGCCCTGCAGACAGGCACCCACCAAGTGAATGGATCCAGCCCACAGGCAGGCATTCACAGGGTATCAGGCAGCCAGGGATGCTTCCAGCATGCCAGGTGCACCCTCTTTCTCTTTTTCTCTCTGGGCTGGGGCTGCCATCAGCATGGAAGTGGAAGTATGAACCCACCCACAACTATAGCACACCTGCCCCCTTTCTCCCCCAAGTCCAGACCTGGCAGCTGCCAGCCACATCCACAGATGCCCAAACATGGCCGTCAGCTTCTGAGTCAGGGCTCCAGGCATTGGAGGGGAAGGGGAACTGGAGTGGGGCATGCTGTAGCTGCAGGTGGGTTTAGGTCTTCTGCAGTGGTCATGGCCTGCAGCTGTAGCACTCCCCACCCCACCTTTCCCACCTGCAGTACCTGGAGCTCCAACCTGAAAGCTGTTGGCTGCATTTGGGCAGCTTTGGACATGGCTGGCAGTTGCCAGATCTGGACTGAAGGAAGTTGGAGAGGGGGGTACAATAAAACTGGGGGCACGTGGACTCTGGCCACTGTAGGGGGGCATGCTAAAGCTGCAGGAGGATTTGGTTTCTATGCTGGTCGCAGCCCTGGGAGGGAGGGATGGGGAGAGGGAGAGAGAGAGAGAGAGGTGTGGCCTTCAACAGGTCACCAAAACTCATTAAGTGGCCAGCCAGCCCAAATAATTGCCTGCTCCCAGTTTAAGGTGTAACTCCTAATAAAGGACATAGAGTTCTAATTGAATAAATGTCATAAACCAAGTTTGAAAGTGAGGCATCTCTTTGGATACTGTCATGGAAAACCTGACATTTAAGATGTCTTCAGACTCCATAATGAGCAAAATCATTTATATATTCGTAACATCACTTTGTCTGTATTTCAAGGAATGCAGCCGAAACCATTATTCTGTTCAATGTGCATACTGATCAGTGGAAAAATATTTTCATTAATGAAGTTCTGTAGGCCATGTCACCATCATTTTCTGCCAATAAAATGCACTGTGACTACATGACATGAAAGGGAATGTATTTCAGAAAGGACCACAAATGCCAAATATGCTAATAGGGTGCCACTAATATTTACTATATCAGTATAGCAGCAAAGATATATCAGAGTTCTGTTTGTTTATGCACTTGATCATCTGGCTTTTTTGTCATCATTCCAGAGAGCAGCCATCCTGGCCAAACTAGCCCAGACTGTGCCTGTATTAATGGCTGTGCATTTCAGTAATGGTGGTTTTACAGATGTCATGGAAGATTGTTGAAAAAAGGGGAATCGTGATCTCAGCTGCAGCTTGTTATGGTGAAAATATAGTCCTTTGTCACAGGTGCTTATTATCTGCTTATTTTGATGTTATAGATGGTGCTAGATGACCTTTACTGAACCAAAGAATCATGATTCATATTGGTTCTAGTAATTGTCTTTGTAATAAACAGAATGTGAAAAATTACCATGTTATGAAGTGCCCGTTTTGTTTACATTCCAGGAGATGACAAGGAAGTTCAGGAAGTAACTTCAGGATTATATAGGACGATACCCTACCCCCTATTCCTTTCTCATATATAAAACGATCAATTTCTCCTTGACTAGAGTTCAATTTAGGCAAGAGAACCTGGGAGCTGTTACTCAGGCATTGCTCCGCACAGAGGTTACATGAACATATGTGAACTGGTCACCCTTTAACTTTATCATAGTTAAACTAAACAGGATGAGCTCCTGAAGTCTTACTATAGGCAAGTCTGTGCCATAAGCTTAAGTCCTCCAACAAGAATCAAGCCTTGTCCTTTAATCAAGTCCAGCAATTAGGCAAAGTAGGTACTGTAAAACTGTTTGTAAGGTTCTCTAAGGCAGGACATTTCTAAGACATCTATTCTGCCTAAATTCTGGGCTTGGGCATGTAAGTTGGGCAAAACTTCATTCTTGGCAATCGTCCTGGACTTGACAGCAAGCAGTCTGTACTATAAGTCTTATGAGACAATCTTCCAATACCTTAATCATTACTCTTCTTTTTTCCCTGCCTAATTTATAAACATGCTTCATGAATGGCAGGTATCAGAACTGAAACCATTTCAGAGTTCTCATTCTTTCAGTAAGTTGAGAAATCTGTATTTGCATGTGTGAAATGAGAGGAAAATGGGGAAGGGTGATCTGGCCTATGGCTGTTGCATAGTTGTTTGTACACAATATCTTGTAGAGATGCTGATTGTAATTTATACCATTACACATTGTAGCTTTTACTTCTTCATTTCAAACACACTGATATTCAGAGGATATATGAATGCACAGAGACAGTTTTTATTACACCATGGCACTACTTCAGTGTATACATCCAAGAAACATCCAAACAATCCCAGCTGGATCATGAGAGACTACAGGGCTCTGGGAGCAGGGTTTAGGGGGTTGGGAGCACAGGTGGTCTTTTCCTTGCTCCTCCTGGTTGTGGGTCATGGGCTGAGGAGGGAGAGATGGGTTGAGGTAGTCAACCAAAGACTGTGGCGCTGGTGTCATTGTGAAGGCTTCAGCTTCCACGATCACAGTCTGCTCTTTGGTGAGAGAGGCAGTGGTCTGCTGGGAAGAGACAGCCTCCACCTCACTTCGCTGAGGAGGAGGCTTTTCTCAGCCAGACTTGCTGACCTGCTCGACCGGGCTTTAAACTGAGCCCACCGGGGGATGGGGGGGACTACCACCACTGCAAGCCCACTGGGCAGCTTTTGTAAACCCAGCAGGCTAAGGCACTCAAGGGAACCCAGCCTTACCCCAGCCCCAAAGCAATCTGTAGGGAAGGCAAGGGCACCCAGTGGGAAACTTACATGCCTGTACACCAGTGCCAGGACCTTGGGGAATAAACAGGATGAACTGGTCTTCCTGCTAAACAAGAATGACTACAACCTCATAGGGATAATGGAGAACTGGTGGGACTCCACCTATGACTGGGCCACAGGTATAGATGGCTATACCCTGTACAGGTGTGATCATGCAGATAAAAGGGGTAGGGGTGTAGTTCTTTATGTCAAGGACAGCTACACGCCCCTCCAAATTGATATTGGCACCCAGGAAGGATGACTAGAGTCTCTGGATCAAAATACATGGGCAACATGGCTCAGGGCACATCATGGTAGGAGTCTACTACAGACCTCCTAACCAGAAACAAGAGCTGGACCAGGAATTCACCAGAGAACTGGCTGAGGCTGCATGCTCTTGGTGCTTGGTTGTCATGGGAAACTTCAACCACCCGGACATCTCATGGGAAGAGCACTCAGTCAAATCTGATCAGTTGCAAAGCTTCCTCATGTGCATGGATGAGCTCTACCTGACTCAAGAAGTCTATGGGCCGATGAGAGAGAAAGTGTTTTTGGACCTGGTACTGGCTAAAGAGGGTGACATAGTCAGTGACCTAAGAATTGATGGGAAGTTGGGTGATAGTGACCATGAGTTGATCACCTTTACTATCCATTGCAAAGCTAACAAGTCAGTCAGCAATACTGAAGTCCTCGACTTCAGGAAAGCTGACTTTGACAAGCTCAGGAGGTTCATTGTTGAGGCCCTAAGGGACCATGACTCAACTGGAAGAGGAGTCCAAGAGGAGTGGCTGCTCCTCAAGGGAGCAATCCTGACAGCACAAGGGATGGCCACCCCATCTTGGAAGAGGGGTAGCAAAAGGGTGCAGCAATCCCCTTGGCTCAGCAGGGAACTTTAGGACCCCCTACGCCTCAAAGGAGAGACTTATAAAGGATGGAAGGTTGGAATTACCACCAAGGAGGAGTACTCAGCACTGGTATGCACCTGCAGGGAGCAGATCAAGAAAGCCAAAGCTGCTACCGAGCTCCATCTGGCTTCACATACCAAGGATAACAAAAAGTCCTTTTTCACATATGTAGCAAGTCAGGGAAAAAAGCAAGGGTAACATTGGACCCCTGCTGAATCAAACGGGACAGCTGATAACTGACACCCAGAAAAGGGCCAACCTGCTTAATGTGTACTTACATCAGTCTTTCATCAGTCCAATGGGACCGCCCAGCCTAGCAAGATATGGGATGGCTAAGCAGAGGGCGTATTTATGCCCAGCACTGGTGTTGATCTAGTAAAGGATCACTTTGAGAGGCTGGACACTTTCAAGTCAGCTGGTCCTGACAGACTATACCTTAGGGTACACAAGGAGCTACCAGGTGTCATAATCTAACCATTGTCAAAAATATTTGAAATTTGTGGTGCTCAGGTGAGGTGCCTGAAGACTGGAAGAAGGTCAATGTGGTACCCATCTTCAAGAAAGGGCGGAAAGTAGATCCCGGGAATTATAGGCCAATTAGCTTGACCTCAATCCCTGGTAAGATTCTCGAGAAAATTATCAAGGAGACCCTTCTTTATAAGCTGGCTGAGGGCAACATCCTGAGGGATAGCCAGCATGGGTTTGTTGTGAGTATGTCTTGCCTGACCAATCTCATCTCCTTCTATGACCAGGTGACGTATCACCTAGACAAGGGAGAAGAGATTGATGTCATATACCTGGACTTTAAAAAAGCCTTTGATCTGGTGTCCCATGACATCCTCATGGAAAAATTGTCCGACTGTGGCCTTGGCTACATCGCAGTCTGATGGCTGGGACAATGGCTTCGAGGTTGGACCCAGAGAGTAGTGGTCGATGGCAGCGAGTCATTATGACACTCCGTGACCAGTGGCGTCCCCCAAGTCTCTGTCCTTGGACCGGTTCTCTTTAACATTTTTATCAATGATGTGGACATTGGTGTCAGAAGCACACTGGCTAAGTTCGCCGATGACACTAAACTTTGGGGCACAGTGTCCACACCTGAGGACAGGCTAGTGATCCAGGCTGACCTGGATAAGCTTAGTAAGTGGGCGGACACAAACCTGATGACGTTCAATACTGATAAATGCAAGGTACTCCACCTCAGGGAGGGGAAAAACCTGCAGCATACTTATAAGCTTGGCAGTGCTGTGCTTGCTAGCACCACTCCTGAAAGAGACTTAGGGGTCACGATTGACCACAAAATGAACACAAGCCACCAATACAATGTCACAGCTGGTAAAGCAAACAAAATCTTGGTTTGCATCTATAGATGCTCTCACGTAAATCTCAGGATGTCATCCTCCCACTGTACTCGGCCTTTGTGAGGCCACAGCTGGAGTACTGCATCCAACTCTGGGCTCCGCAATTCAAGAAGGATTTGGAGAAGCTTGAGAGAGTCCAGAGGAGAGGCACACACATGATCAGAGGGCAAGATAATAGGCCTTATGAAGAGAGGCTGAGAGCCATGGGACTCTTCATTCTGGAAAAGCGCAGGCTCAGGGGGGACCTGGTGTTCATCAGGATCTGGGAGAACATCTGTTCACCAGAGAGCCCCAAGGAAAAACAAGAACCAACAGTCATAAACCCCTACAAGACCATTTTAGGCTGGACATAAGAAAAAGTTTCTTTACTGTCTGAGCCCCCAGGACCTGGAATAGACTCCCTCCGGATGTGGTGCAGGCACCTACTCTGGACTCATTCAAGAAATGCTTGGATGCTTATCTTGCTGGGGTCCTTTGACCCTAGCTGACTTCCTGCCCCTGGGGCAGAGGGCTGGACTTGATGATCTTTGAGGACCCTTCCAGCCCTAACATCTATGAAATCTATGAAACAGAATACGAAAGAAAACATTAATGTTTAGCATCAGACAATCAGACCTAAAGTACATCTGTATTACAAGAGATTTTGTTTGGTGCTACAAATAATACACAGTGGATAGGTACCTCTACACGAGATGCTACATCACTGTAGCTATGAGCTATGGCAATGTAGCTCACTGCTATGGCAATACAGCATTAGTGGGCACTAACTGTGATGCTGCCGCTACATTGCCGTAGCAGTGAGCTACTGCTCAGTAGTTCATCGCTATGGCAACGTAGGGTCAGATACGACCTGTGCGCTGCTGAGACCAGCTTTAGCAAGTACTAAATGACTGCACGGTACCAACTGTGCAGTTGGGGGCACATGTAGATGCACCCAGTGATTGTATGGTGTTGCACATAGAAAAGTACAGAAAAAACTTAGCAGGTATGGGCTGGTTGTGCAGGTAGACGCAGAGCAGTGAAAAGATGTATAAGTAATATTCTGTGTTTACCTGCCCACAAGTGTACTGGAATTTTTCAGTCATGGCTTCAGTCTCCCAATAGAAAAAATTAAATTTTTACCAACCTTGACGGCTTTTGTTTGGAGACCAATAGTCTAGGCACAGTCATTCAAAAAGCCAGAGCCTGAATAGATTCAATCTTTGCAGGTTAGACTAACATGTCTAGCTTGAATCAGTTTGCAACTGCACTGACATTCCCTCTGGACTGAGGAAATGAAGGTGCATGCCTGCAGCAGTTCAGACTAGAAATGAGGCGATGCTACAGCAGCTCTCCCTTAACTTTTATAGTGCTGAACTGAGGGGGAGCATGGCCAGGCCCTGGCAGGACCTCTGATTGGGGAGGGGTTTAAACCTCAACCCTGCCCACACCGTCCCAGGCTTTTCCCCCACTCACTGCTAAAGGGGTGGGAGTGTTGCCAGCCCCCAGCCCCTGGCTAGCCCTCTGAGGTAGTGCATGCATCTGTTGATAATATTGAGCTTTTCAATCTCCCTCTCCCTGCTTCTCAATACTGTCTGCAAACTTGACAGGTGAGGGAAGTAGCAGGGAGCTAATAACACAACGTTTATCAGCTCATCAATAAAACAAAAGGCTCTCTCATTAGTTCAAGTTCTTCTTAAACAGCTTTTTCCAAGGAAGAAACAGAGGGACATTACCAGCTAACCTGTTGATTAGCTCCAAAAACCACTAAGCAGATGCTGTTCTGTCTGCCTGTCCCAGTGAAATTGGAGACACACACACACCAACACCTCTCAGTGTTAGCTAGCATACCACATGTCTAGGGTTTGTGCTGTTGGAGATGGGCGGGGGGGGCGGGGAATCCCTGCTTGAGCAGCAAGTGGTGAGGTAGGAGGGGCAGGGGGAGCCAGGAAGACCCTGCTGAGCCTACAGTCTCTGCTGGAGCTCTGGCTAAGGAGCAGAGGGGTGGAGCCAGCCCTGTTCTCTGGAGCAGAGAACACAGCCCAGCCCAGCCCAGCCTAGCCCAGCCCAGGGCTGGGATGCTGGGGGACTGGTTTAGCTTAAACCGGGAAGGAGTCTGGGACAGACATTACATAAACTGGTTTGACCTAAGTCAGTTGATACACTACATTCAACCATGTTTATCTTAAACCAGTTTCAGCCATTTTCAAACTGGTTTATGTGCACTGAACACCTGTTCTGTTACAGGTTTATCCAGTTTCTGATCACTTAAACTGGTTTATGTGTAATGTCTGTCCCTAGTCATAATGTTTGGAAGCTCAGTGTAAATTTCAAAAGAACAGTTTGTTTGGGCCAATTAGTTTGGGTCTGTCCACTAAAACTGTTCATTCAATCATCCAGTCTATTCACTACTCACTAGACTTACCTACCTAATAGATGGAAGTAGAAGCCCCCAAACAACTTCAGTCAAAGGCTTAGTTTTACTGAAATACCCAAACTTCTTGTCACACTGACTGTTGCCTTCAAGAAGTTGAGTACTTCAACCATACTACCCTGCAAATGTATTGCCTCTGACAACTTTCAAAGAAAGCCTACTAAAATTCATGTTTAGTTAATGCATTTAGACAGCAGCATATCCTGAACATGAAAAAGAAATGGAATGCAATTCTGCATATCAACCATGGTTTTAACTGCAAATACTATATTCTCAGAAATATGTTTATCTTTGTCTTTCTTTTCTGAGAACAAAGAAATCCTCAAAAATTTACCTCAACCTGAGTATTCCTTAATTTTACCATTTGAAAATATGTAAACACTTTTGATAAAACACTTTTTGATTTTCAGATGCCAAACATTATATAAGTATTATTATTTATCAGGCTGATTGATTTTTAAAATTTATCTTCTTTCATAGCCTTTCCCCAAAGACAAATATTTCCTTCCATATCTCAGTATTTTTATAGTCTAGATCAATATAAAAGTTGAAGGGGAGACTCATTGGAATAATTTGTTGAGTTTTTTGGTAGACAGAAACAAAGACAAACACAATACTTCCATTTCAACTGCTGGTATTAAAATATAAAGGTCATATGAATTTTTTGTCATTGTCAGGGCTCCTGGAGATTTTATACACAGGATATTATTTAGATTTCATAGACATTAGGGCTGGAAGGGACCTCGGAAGATCATCGAGTCCAGCCCCCTGCCCAAAGGGCAGGAAGTCAGCTGGGGTCATAGGATCCCAGCAAGATAAGCATCCAGTTTGCTCTTGAAGGTGTTCAATGAAGGCACTTGAACCACCTCTGGTGGCAGGCTGTTCCAGACCTTGGGGGCTCGGACAGTAAAGAAATTCTTCCTTATGTCCAGCCTGAAACGGTCTTGAAGTAGTTTATGACCATTCGACCTAGTCGTCATCCCTTGGGGCGCTCTGGTGAACAAACGTTCCCCCAGATGCTGGTGGTCACCCCTGATAAACTTATAGGTGGCCATCAGATCACCCCTGAGCCTGCGCTTTTCCAGGCTAAAGAGCCCCAGGGCTCTCAGCCTGTCATCATAGGGTCTGCTTCCCTGACCTCTGATCATGCGCGTGGCTCTTCTCTGGACTCTCTCAAGCTTCTCCACATCCTTTTTGAATTGTGGAGCCCAAAACTGAACGCAGTACTCCAGCTGTGGCCTCACTAAGGCCGAGTACAAGGGGAGAATGACGTCCCGGGATTTGCTTGAGAAGCATCTATGGATGCAAGCCAGCGTTTTGGTCACTTTACTAGCCACAGCATCG
>NW_005842264.1:271701-281902 GCF_000455745.1 Alligator sinensis | reverse complement strand
AATGTTGCCTGTGGTTTTCCTCTGGCTCCCCACATATCTGAAAAAGGACTTTTTATTGTCCTTGATGCTCAAAGCTAGTTGGAGTTCAGTTGCAGCCTTGGCTTTCCTGGTATGCTCCCTACAGGACCGGACCAGTGCAGAGTAATCCTCCTTGGAGGTGACTCCCATCCTCCATCCTTTGTAGGCCTTTCTTTTTAGCCTCAGGAGGTCTGCTAGGTCCCTGGAGAGCCAGGGGGGCTGCTGTGCCCTCTTGCTGCCTTTCCTCCGAGATGGAATACACTTAGTTTGTGCTTTGAGGATCGCTCCCTTGAGGAGCAACCAGTCTTCTTGAACTCCCCTCTCCCCATGGTCATGGTCCCTTAGGGCCTCACTGACAAGCCTCCTGAGCTTGTCAAAGTCGGCTTTCCTGAAGTCAAGCTTTCCTGAAGTCAAGGACTTGACTGATTTACTTAGAAATCAAATAAGTAAACAATACTCCAAGATTCCAAGCTTTGCAAACCCTTTTCACTGAATAGATTATTAACAGAACAGGTTGAACTGATCAGTTAGACATGTAATTGCCAAAAAGCTGTTGTTATTTCAGAATATTTTATTATTTATGCTAAAAGGTAACATTATGAAATAAAATAGAGTAGTGAATGCACTGAGGTAAATAAAAATCAGCACAAAAAAGTGTTTAGTTACGTGTTAGGACAGAGTTAATCTTTTCCATATGTCTCTTACAAACAACTAAAATGTTGAAGACAATGTCATATCACAAAGATTTTTTCTTCTCTTTTTTTAAACTACTGTACAACATATAAGATGCAGAAAGCAATCCTGAAAGTAGGCGCTGTCTGTCTATCTTCATTCATCTGCTCTTCTGTGAACATCATATATGCTATCACCTGTTCACAGTGCCCCTCTGCTATCTACATTGGACAGACTGTATAATATTTACATAAAAGAATGAACATTGATTTGATATCAAGTCCAGAAATACACACAAGCCTGTGGCAGAACAGTTTAACTTTCCTGGACATCCATCACTTACCTGGACATCCCATCACTAAGCTATTCTTTGATAAGAAAACTTTAAAAAACAACTTGAACGGGAACTTCCAGAACAAGAAATTATCCACTGACTGGACTGTGTTAAGCACGTTCTGAAGTGAGCCTGTGGATTCTTATCCCATTACCTGAATTAGCTTTTATGAGCCCAATGTCCCTATGTTTTTCACTCTTCTAGCCTTCTTGCCTCTCCCAGCAATGCCCCCTCCTTTTCCTTCCCCTTTCCCTATCTTTTGTATTCTAACTACTACTTTCTATTTAGAAACTCCACTTCCTGCAGTCCCTTCATAGCATCTGATGAACTAAGTTCTGCTTATAAATGGTGATGCATCTCTGATTTAGTCAAGGTGCAAATATATCCTGTCTTCTGCCTGACTTCAGATTGACATAACTACCTACCTCTCTCATGAAGACAGAGGTAGTTCAAAGAGCAACACCGGTTTTACAACAGTTAAACAGATGAACTAGAAATACACATCTCTTCTGTAAAGTGGTGTAGGAATTACTGGGCACATCTACATGAGACATGTTACTGTGCAGTAGCCTAGTTTACCGCTCAGTAAGGGTGAGCATCTACATGTGCGTGCCCTTACTGCACAGTAAAAATGGCTAATCACAATTAAATTTGTTACCTGCAAATGCCAGAGAGCCAGCGCAGGACCCACAATGGCTTCATTCTCCCTGTCCAAGCCCGGCATTGCTGGTGTGTGCATGCCCATGCCCTCCACCCGGGTCCCAACTGGAGCCAGGAGGAGGTTGGCAACCTTGTGGCACTCTGGGGTGATGCAGAGGTGCTGAGGCAGTTTGAGCAGGGCAGGTGCTCAAACATCTACATTTATGAACCCTTGTTGGGCAGGATGCAGGAGCACGGGCACTTCTGGTCAGCATGGCACTGCCACATAAAGATCAAGGCCTTGCTTGCACAGTGGGTGGCTGTGACCAACTACAGTCATCAATCTGGTCATGTGCATAAGACCATGCCCTTTATGCAGCAACTGACCCACATTTTAGCACCCCAGTAGCCAGGCCACAACCATGCAGTGTTTACAAGGAAGAGCATCCTGCCCAAGCCCCCATCCCACCCTGACCCCTTCAGTGACACATCACCAGATGAGACACCCTTGGGCATTCAGCATCCTGCCCTGCCCAGCTGCTCAGTCTACCAGTAGTTTGGGGAACCCTGGCAAGCACCTGCCTGGGGAGCCACGTTGCCCCAGACCCTGCCATGAGGAATGGTCAGCCATATCACTGCCAGCCATCAGTAGTGCCAGCTCCTGCATGGGGGGTTGGGGAGGGGGAAGGCACCTGCATGGCATGTCCCATGGGCCCAGGTCACCAGGCACAGCCAGATGTCATCAGCGACTGGGAGGACCCCGCTGAGCCACCACCTTTGCCAGCCCTGGTCATGTGGTAAGCCCCCGCCCTGGGGGAAGGACCTTCCCCACCCCATCCCCTGGCCCTGTTCCTGCACCCCCTCCCTGCCTGGTCTGCCCACACTCCCATGGCCCTAGGTTCCTGCCCCCCACCCCAAGTATGTAGAAAGGTGGGAGATAAAGCAGAACTTTATGGAGCAGCCTGTGCCCCTGCAGCTGGGTGGGCATGTGCCTCTCACACCTGGGCCTGGGCCTGCCCATCTGACTTACCATGGTCCCTGGGCGTCCATGCATAGCTGACTCCCAGTCTGAGGTCAGGTAGCACACGGCCCCTGGTGCAGAGCATCTTGTCTTTGAAATGTTGCAAACTCTCACAAAAGGCTTCTGTGTCCTGGTGGTGCAGACCCAACATTTGGATGCCAGGGAGACACAGCAGCAGCCAGTGGGAATGCTGGCTCTGGGTTGCTGCCAGTGCTGGAGCCCTCTGGATGCACTGGCTGCACTAGAGGTACATGCAGGACAGGACCCTCCTCCTCCAGCAGCTAATGGTGGTGGCTGAAGAGTGGGTGGAGTGTGCTCAGGCCTGGCAGGAGGACTACCTGGCTTGGGAGGACAGGTGGCAATCAGACGACCTGGTGTTCTGAGCCAAGCTCCTGACCCTGGAGCAGG
Source organism: Alligator sinensis (assembly GCF_000455745.1). Lineage (NCBI taxonomy): Eukaryota > Metazoa > Chordata > Crocodylia > Alligatoridae > Alligator > Alligator sinensis. The sequence continues at coordinate 278,810 of NW_005842264.1, read as the reverse complement.
CATGGATCCAGGTCCTATGAGAGCAAAATGCCATCCTGGGCTGGGCACTGGAGGCCACAGATGATGACCCTGAGCACCATCCTTGGCCTGGCAGTCTCCTGCATGCCACCCACTGCCCAGCCCCTGTCCCTAGCCTTGCAGGCCCCCTGGCAGCCACCCACTGCTGCACAGCAGGACCCCACCTGGGCCTGGAAGGAGGTCCTCCAATGCCTCCTGCCACCTGGAGCCCCTAGCCCAGCCCCTGGTCCCAGTCTACTGCCACCTTCCCTGCTACCTGGGTCCAGGCCCACAGCTCAGCCCAGCTCCTTGTGGATATGGAGCCAGAGATGCCTGGAGCAGCACTAGGACTGGATGCTGGCCCTGCTGGGCCAGCACTTCACCAGCTGGAGGTGGAGCTGCCCAATGATACTACAGGAGGGGGATGATCCCCCCACCCACTGTAATCACTGTGGCCCCCACACCCACAGGGGAATAGCCAAAGGCTGGGGTGCTGGCCGCCTGCTCCCACGCTCTATCCCTTAGGTGCCCCCGCACCACAGCTTCCTACTCCAGGACTGCCCAAAAACCACACCTTTACATAGTTTCCATGGGGAAGAGGGTTTTCTATTGGAGGGTAGGATGCATAGTGGAGGGGCTCTGTGTGTTGGGGAGTTATGGGGGCGGGGGGCTCTGTGTGTTGGGAAGGGAGGGGGAAGGATTGTTCTGTGTTGTGGGGAGGGGGTGTTCTGTTGGCTGTGAGGAAACTAAAATTATTGTTCTTCTGAGGTGTCTGCAGTGAGCATGGAGCTGGGGGCGGGCAGGTGGGGACTCTGTGAGCAGCAGAGTAGGCAGGCTGGAGAAGGGAGTACAAGAGGAGGGAATTGGCCAGGGTCTCCTGCACCTGGTGCCCTGGTCCCTGCTGGCAGGTGAACAGTTCTTCTGCGGTCCGGGCGGGGGGTGTCTGGTTGAGCCAGAAGGTACACCAGGCACTGGGTGCCTCTGCCAGGGGCAAGGAAGGGGCTGGAGAGAAGGAAGAAGGCAGAGAGTGGGGCTGGCTTCTAAAGATGGCTGCCAGGTGCTGGCAGCTGCAGCCAGAGCCTGGAGCTTCCCACAGTAGTGGCAGGGGTGCATAGCAGGGCTGAAGAGACATGGCAGTAAATATTCTCCCGGATCTGTGCATGTGCAGACACCTACCCAAAACCCCTTATTGGGCTTGTCTGCACAGTGATTCACTACATCACCATATGGCATGCTACAGTGGTGTAACAATCACGTGGGTCTACATGTGATTACCAGTTACATCTCTGTAGCAGCACGCTCACTCAATATAGTGTGCCGCTACAGCAATGTAGCTGGGAAATTTACCCATGTGTGGCGTGCATAGCACAGTAATAGCTCATACTGTGCCATGCTTTAGTACTTCAAAAAGTACAGCACAGCAACATGCAGAAATGCCCAAATTTAGGCTGGAGTAAATGAATTGGTAGCACCCACTGTGGGTAGTAGTTTGTGTTGCACTGGGCCATCAAGGGGGTGCTCTGCAATATGGAAGATGGACAGCTAGTCCTACATGTGTAACCCCATGAGGGACATGGGAAGGAGGGGGTTTTCAGTCTCTAATGCTATGGTGTTTTTTGTTGCTGACGAGGGTTTCATGTTTGGTCCCTGGGAGGAATACATACCCTTTCACTTCTGCCAATTGTTTTTAATATTTTTTATAATAAAGGTTTAATAAAATAAATGTGCTTAAACAATGAGATTTGTCAGGTTGGGACCACCAGCCCCTTGCTCAACTGAATCCAAAAGCATTTACACTTAATATATTTAAACCAAATATAACACAGGTGCTACACAGAAGGTACCCCCTCTCCAATTGAAGGGATTCAGCGGGTCCATGTACACTGTGGGGGAGTGTGGCTGCCTAGCCAGCACATCTCCTTTTCCTACAGAGCTGTTCAGGGATGAAGGACACGCAGTGATATTTAACTATTAAACTATTTCAAAGGTTTAATGGTACAACATGATATGAAACTTACAACCATGAACTTACTTACATATCTATCTATATAGATATATACGCAATAGGGCTGTGCGAAATTTCGCTGGCTGTTTTGCTTCAACTCGTTTCAAGCTCGAAAAAGCAAAATTGAAATGAAATGAAGGGCTCCAAAACAGCCTTGAAATGAAACGAGGGCAGTCAAAACATTGCGAAAGTTTTGAAATGTTCCAAGTTTCGAAGTTTCAAGTTTCAAAGCAGGGAAACAGAAAGTAAGGAGAGGGAGGGGGAGAGGGGGAAGGACTACTCTCATATTGACTGTGTAGCTGGCCAGTGACTATGATTCTTCCCTGAGGTCCCTTCCAATCCCAGTGCTCTGGGGGAGGGATGGAAAACACACACAGTCACATGCCACGAGTTTTGATTGTCAGCAGCTTGAGTTGTATTTTTCCAGAAACCCCTGTATCTATCTCCTTGAAACTTGGCAGGTTTCATGGCCGCAGCAGGGACTAGCATGCCTGCAGTCTTCACCCCACTGTGCCTTAACACACACACACGTGACACAAGTTTTTCTTTCAAGACTTCAAGGTACAGTTTCCCAGAAATGCCTGCACCTATCTCCTTGAAACTTGGCAGGCCTTGTGGCCCTAGAAGGGGTTAGCATTCCTGTAAGCTTCATCTGAATCAGGCAAGAAATGACAAAGTTATAGGCAGCTTTATGCTTCCCCTTTATAGCCTATGGATGAAACGTTGAAACAGTGAAAGAGTTTCAACGAAACGAAATGGAACAGCGGTTTCAAAATGAAATGAAACACAAAATGAAACACTGTCTTGTTGAAACATCAAAATGGAAGTTGAAATGAAATGGTGCTGTTTCGCACAGCCCTAATACACAAGTGTTATTTACAGATATAGGCTTACATAAGCAATGACCCTTTGTTTTAAAACTCAAACTCAAGCACAGGCCTATATAGACTTCCGATTAGTCTACAGCCTTGTCCCCTTAACAGGACCCTCCCAGCAGCAGGTGAAGAAACATTTGCTGGTAAAGCATGGGTTAGTCTACAAATGAATGACAGGAATATCTGGCAGTGATGGAACAATAACTAAACATACACTATAAGGTTACAGAAAATGAAATAGACATATATACAGATAAGCCATACAATAAGCTCAAATATAAAAATGGCTTATAGTCCTTTGCAATACAGCAATAAGAACGCAGGGGTATAACAGGAATCCCAACAGCAGGGTTACAGCATGAATCCCAACAGTGTAAGGAACCAGACCACCACAATGGCAGAGCAGCTGTGCCCAAAGAAGAAATGGCAACCCAGGGAAAGATCCCGTTATGTAATAAAGTATCATTACCCTCCCCCAGGTCACTCAAGTAGGAGGGAACCATAACCATGAGACCACCCTTAACAAACAGGGGCCCTGGACTCCCCTCTGTGCCTGGGGTGGAATCGTCCCCTGTCCTTAGGGCCTTCCCCTTAATCACCTGCAGTGTGGAAGACCTCTCCTCCCCTGTGGGAATCCCCTCTCCCTGGGTAACTCATGACTCTCAGTGTCCTCCCTCGCAAGGGTGGTCAACCCGTCCGGTTGCTGCTCGTGGCAGGAAGACCTGAGCTGCCTTGTGCAGCCACTGAGGGCTATCAGCCCTCTCTCAGCCCACTGTGCACCACCCTGTGCACTGGGACATGTGCTGCTTCGAGCAGCCGTGGTGTCCTGTCAACTCTACAGCGCTGTGCACCAATCCATGCATGCAGTGTTAGGGACCCATGTTGCCTTGTGCAGCCACTGTGGTCCCTTCCAGCTCTCCACCAGCCCCGTGCACCACTTTTTGCACCGAGGAGGCTGGGCTCCTGCTTTGCACAGGTTTAGGGACCCACACTGCCTTATGCAGCTAACAAGGTCCTGTCTGTTCCCAGGCCCTCCATGCACCAATCTGTGCACCATCACTCCTGCCTCGTGCAGGGTTGGAGACCTGCACTGCCTCGTGCAGCTGCCAAGGTCCCGTCTGCTCTCGGACCCTCCATGCACTGATCTGTGCACCGTTGTTCCTGCCTCATGCAGGGTTGGAGACCTGCACTGCCTTGTACAGTTGTTGAGGTCCTGTTCGCTCCTGAACCCTACATGCACTGATCTGTGCACTGTTGCCACGGTTCCCTCCACAGCTGGGCTAAGGATGTAGCATCTTCCTGCTTCTTCCCTCCAGAAGCATCTTCACGGGGCTTCTGGGGCAACTTCTCTGCCCCACTGGTCAGCTCAACCAGCTCTTCCACAGCCCTCATCTTCATCGTCCCTCACTGACAGCTCCCTGTATGCTGGGCACACTGGCTTTTCATTCGTTTTGGAAGCTCCACCCTCAGATTGGGAGCAGACCAATCAGAAAGCTGGAGGTGTTAGTTCCCTTTCTGTTCATCTTTGTCCCCCTCTTCCCCCCCCCACCCCTGGGTCAGGGCAGGTCAAGATTGCTCCTGCCTCCCCCTGATTGGTGGGGAAGGAAGACTGCCTCTGCAAATGGAGCCCGAGCCGTTTGGGCTCAAGCTAACAGCCTGGGCTGCCGGTGAGCCCACCAGCCAGCCTACCACACAAATTAAAGTATATATTTTACAATACAGCATCCTTCAGATGAGTCTAGTCAGAATGAAACAATAAGATATAAAAGTATTATCACAAAGTTACTTGTTATTACCCTTGTCCCTCAATTCCATAACTGGCTGAAAACACTGAAGTTACCCTTCAGTATAATGTCTTTGGCTTGAAATGATGGACATCAAGCTATATAGTAACCATTATTAAAAACTCAACATTTGCCCTTAGATATCACCATAGTATATGGGGTTTCAAATACTAGGTGCCTTTGCTATAAGAAAATAGATGGATACTACAGTATTTTCCTGTATGTAGAATAGGAAATAAATAACTGTTTACTCTTAGATTTTACTTCGGGGCAAGTGTCAGGAAATGCTGATTTTTAATAGCAGCTATGATATGTTTCCAGAATACACAAAGAATCACTAATAAGTAGGTACCCAAAATTGCTAGTGACCTGAAAATGTTGGCTTTTATTTTGGTATTCTGTATAGATGGCTGACTGTGGAAGTTGAGAAATCTTAGCTTAACAGTAAAATGCATACTTTTAAAGGTTTTATGTAACACCAGATGAGTATGGGAAAGTAAAACAACTGTACCAGTCATACACTAGAGATAATTCATCATTATTCAAAAATGTAACAGCATTAGATATAAAACAAACTCTGTATCTCTGTTCAGCATAATAAACAGACAAGAGCTCATTAGGGGCACACTAATGACATGGATTCTAACGATTTTATTCATATAAAATCCAATAGCAGCAGGCGGACAACATGCTGTCAATTAATGTTTTCCTTCTGAAAAATATATTTGCTTTCCTAGCTCTTTTGAGCAATCTTACCAAATTAATTAAAGCACTCAAAACAACGTAATAAATTTGTCAAAAGGTAGACTTTAGTCTACCAATAGGCTTAATTCATATTTGATTTCATTAAAGGTAATAGATGCATGCACCAGCCAATAGGCTGAGCATAGTACACTGCTTACAGAATCATTTGACTGAAGCATATAATAATTTTTGTGTGTATTTTGGGGAAGGTACAAATCACATGCTTGAAATCTCTCCATTTCATAAATTTAAAAAATATCAATAAAGCACAACAAATTAATCCATGCATGGAAAATTCTGCAAATAAAGAGGATCAACTAGGCATGTTAGAGTAACAATTGTTTTCATACTCTAATATAAAATCCTATAGAATTTAATACAGATAAAGCCAATAGTGCCTTTAAAGGCTTGATGAAAATTACTTATTCGTGTGAAATATGAAACATGCAAAGCACGTGCATCACACACTGTGCGCATGTTTAAGTGATATGCTGATCAAGACCCAAATAGAGATCAGTAAAACTCTAGGTTTCAGAAATGCTGACCCCCACCAAAACCAGGGGGATTTTTACAATTTTATCAATGGCAGCAGAATTTCATCCACAGTATTTAATGAAGAGCTGTCTCATTTCAGTTTGTTTTAGAATTTTAAAACAGGAGATGACATGCTGTATTAAAATTGCACAGGCTGCTGAAGGATACATAGTGCAAGATTATCATTTTTTATTGAATTCTATACTGCCTTTCCCTTGAAGTTATTTTAGGTACATATAACTTGTTCAAAATTCTTTTTCTCGATGAAATATGAAGGGATAGCATCCTATTGTCATGATTTGCTTTTTTTCAAGTTTGGAGATTTTCTTTTGGAGGGGATAATTTTGAAATATTTGATAGTAAAATAAAACAGTTTATCAGTATCTGCGAAGCAAGCTGTTTTTAATTATGTATTTAGATAAGTCAAGGCTAGCATTTTTCTGCTATGAAAAAACTAGGGCTGGATCCAGATTGGTCATCTAAGACACCTCCAGCAGGTGTTGCAGTACCTAAAAATTAGGCATCTAGGCCCAGGTAGATGATGTATATAGACAGGGTTAGGCTCCAAGAACCTCAGAGTCCATGGGTAATTAGATGTCTTTGAAGAATGATTCAGAAGAGTTTACAGGTAATCAGTACAGCCTCAGGCTGCACATTAAGCACCTCCATTCACTTGAGATCCAGAAAATCCAGTTTCTCTTCTGAAGGTAAGGACTAAGGCTGTGCTAAGCTTCAGTCACTGACTCGATTTGGAGGAGATTTGGCCTGATTCGGCAGCTGAATCTCTGAATCTGAATCAAATCAGGAGACCCATTAATTTTTCCAGATTGAATTGGAAGCCTCTGATTCAATTCAGGGAGATTCAGAGAGATTTGATGATTTGGACATAGACACAGCTTTATATGTTTTTTCTACGTACCTCGAGGTACCAGGCATGGCTCATGAATGATGAAATAGTGGGGCAGACGAAGCATCCCATGGGAGCGTGGGGGGTGGGGTGTCCCCTGCATGCTTGGCGATGGACCTGTAAGTGGACCAGAAGTACTTCCAGTCCACTTCCATGTCCACCATGGAGAACACGGGTACCCTCCTGCCCCCTGGTTTGGCAACTGGTGCCTCCTGGGTCTGGGGGGGCACCCAGGGCTGCCCGGGGCCGATTGCCGAGCCTGG
>NW_005842264.1:258581-271691 GCF_000455745.1 Alligator sinensis | reverse complement strand
GGGGGTGGGGGGGCGGGGGGGGGGGGGGGGGGAGTTCCCCATGCGTGCAGCGGTGGACCTGGAAGTAGACCGGAAGTATTTCTGCCTGGCCAGTTTTCTGCTAGGCCAGTCCAAGATAGCAACTAAAAATCCTCAGAAACGTGCTCAAAGGAGCTGGTAACACCTTCCAAATCTTCTGCTTCTTGGTCTAGGTGCATGTCACATTTGGATTTAGACACTGAACCTTGCAACAAAATGTGGAATAGTTTGTGGTGCACTGGATCATCAAGGGGGCACTCTGCAACATGGAAGATGGACAGCTAGTCCTACATGTGTAACCCTATGAGGGGCATGTGCAACCCCATGAGGATCAAAATACTTCCAGTCCACTTCCAGGTCCCATGGGATGCTCCATCTGCCCCACCATCTCAGTGTTCACGAGCCACCCTTGGTACCGAATCAGACTTGACTCTTCAGATTCAGATTCGGCCAACAGTGATCTGAATCAACAAATCGAATCGCTGTCCCTGAATTGGGCCGAATCCAAATCCAAATTGAATACTGCCTGCTTCGTACACCCCAGTAAGGACCTAAGTGGCTGATGCCTCTGAAGAATGATTCAGAAGGGCTTACAGGTAACCTGTACAGCCTCAGGCTGTACATTGGGCACCTCCATTTACTTGAGATCCAGAAAATCTAGTTTCTCTTCTGAAGGTAAGGACCTAACTGGCTTATGGTGGTGTCCATCTTCTGCATAATAGCTTGGAATGCTCCCAGAAAGTCCTCCACATCAAATGGGAAGATCGCTGCACAAATGCCAGCATCCTTGCTAAAGCCAGTGTTACCAACATTAAGTTAGTGATCTTCAAGCACCAACTTTGCTGGACTGGACAATGTGTGAGGATGCCTGACTCTGGACACCCAAAACAAGTACTCTGCTCCTAGCTTAGTTATGGCCTGAGATCTTGTGGAGGCTGGAGGAAACACTACAGGAACATATTGAAGGCATACCTCTAAAAAATGGATGCTCTCTGTCAACCAACACCAGTAGCACCACAACCTCAACCAAGTGGCAGCCCATTTCAAAATAAAGCATCTTGCCCTTAAAGCAGAGAAGGGTTAGCAGATGAAGGAAAAGGAGAAGAATCCCAGCCTATTTTCACCCATGGAAAGACCTGCAACTTCTGCAGATGGATCTGTGGCTCAATAATTGGATACTGCAAGCGACTAAAGACACATCATTTAGCTGTGGTAGAGATCATTGTTAAATTGAGAGACTGCTAATGCTGTTAGAGTACTTGCACAGGAATACTTACAGGAGTATTTACACAGAGATGTGGGGTCTAGGGCTGCAGCCTGAGGAAATGCAGAAGATCTACTTTATCTGGACTTTAGAAAAGCATCTGATATGGCTCCAAATGGAAAATTATTAATGAAGCTGGAACAGATTGCACAAATTATAACTTGTATAAGGAATTGACTGAAGGAGAGAGGGTAACATGTTATGCTGGGGGAACTATCTGGTTATTAATGGAGTTCCTTAAGGATTAACCTTAGAACTGATTTTCATGTTTTCACCAGTGATCTTCACACAAAAGGTAGGAATTTAATAATGAAATTTCCTGACTACACAGAATTAGGAAACATTGTGAACGCAAAGAAAAATTGGACTATCATCTTGGAAAATGTCTGTTGCCGCAGTCCTTTAGACATGGGATATGTATGAGAATATTTATCCTGTATAAATAAATGTACTCACTTATTCATGGTTTTGTTGCAAGTACAACGCTCTGGACTATCCCTGCTGCAACAGTCTCTTCTAGTGATGGGCCCCTGTGAAGTCACCGGCTCATTCACTTCTTTCTTTCAGGGCTGATAACAAACGAAGCCCTGAGGTACCCAGAATCTCACACCTGTACTACAGGAGTAATATTGGGAAGAAACTTCTGAGATATGTCTGCCTAACAAATGTACCGCTGAGCAAGACTGTCTATGTGTTTTCAGCTCATGTATTTAATTAATTTAGCAAAATTCATTTAAAAAGAAACAACAAGAGTTTTGTAAGGCTGGGCACTGTGGAGAAAGAATCACAGAATACATCTTAATACATAACATCAGTCAAGTAGGACAACTGAGTCTTAAAATGAGCATTACTTTCATTATTGTACGACAGCTGGAATAAAACCAGAAGAGCTTTTTAGAAGTCTGGCATATATTTTCTTCTGTTTCAGTGGAAAACATTGGCAATAACTTATAGACAACTAATTGTCAGTCATGGTCTGCCTGAGCTGATTTGTAGGGTCAAACATGCTTATTCAGCACATGCTACTTTACCACTCTACTGTCCCCTTCTTCAAACAACTCAGTCTACTCATTAGGATTCTTAGAACTCACACTAATAAAAGATTAGATTATTAATATACAAGACATATAGATTAATAAGTAGAGAAGAAGAGTTAAACAGCAATATACCTGTACAAAAAGTTCCAAGAACCTAACAATGCCTTAAACTTACAATTAGAATAATGACCATGTAGAAATAAATCCATCTCATAAAAACTGGGAATGAAATTAGGTAGCTTATTTTATAAAACAGCCTCTTTAACTTCCTCCTCCCCCTTTAGAAGATGCCCTGAGCCTTCCCCCCAAAAACAATACATGTCTATCTTGAGAAACCAAAACATTATTAAATTTGGACTATTTTGGACAAAAATAGTGTTTTAATAATAAATTGCTATTGTTATGATATTGTAATTTTAAACTGCTAAAATTAAATACCATCCTCCTCATGAGGGTTAGTGACGTGATGGGAAAATGTTCTCCGGTTTGTTCCGTCTGCCTTGACACTGATTCAGTCCATTTTTCTGTCTCTAGATCATCTTTTCCTTGGCTGACCCCTCTTTTTCTTCTGTGGCATACAACCTTTCATTATGTTCTCTTTAAGTCTGTTCCGTCTGTTCTTAGAAGGCAACAGTTCAAGCTGTTCCTTATCACAGAAACAATGTCCTCTTACCCTGACCTGGAGGGGCCAATTCCTAAAATTGCAGAAAGAGAGTTTACTGTCCATGTCCATTCAGTTCTTGGACTCCTTCCTAAAACTGCAACTTTATACAGTTGTGCAGCTAAGCTGAATGAAGAACCAACAGCCTGATGAACCCACTTTAGGTATGCTGAACTTAAGTGTTGTCTTATATCTGTACCACTACTCTTGTAACCATTTGATTTGTAATGCTCTCTCTCAGTACCTCTCAGAATGCCCATCTCTACTCACAGTGTTACCAAAATCCTACAGGGCTGTAGGAGAGTGACGAACTGAACTGTTTATAATGAACTGTAGCCATAATTGTACTGAACAGATTCACTTATTAATTCTGGTAAGTAGTGGTCTCTTCTAACTGGTTAGACCATTTTAAACCATTTGGAGACCCTGTAAGGTGCTTGTGTGTGGCAGCTGTGAATTGGACAAGCATTCTGTGGGTTGTAATTGGTTTCTGTAATTGGTGTGCTTTAATTTCTCTAGTGTAGATCAGACCTATACAACATTGTTTTGTGGTGATTTTGTTGATAATTGAATCTTGTTGATGATGAACCAAAGATACACTTGCTCATATCATTTGCTCTCCTTACCACTTATCAGTATTAGCTAATAACACTAATTACTTTTAATCATTATTACCGTGGGCTGTATTCAGGCCTATATTGTGTTACGAAGCTTCTGAGTCACCCAGTCACTTATTGCAATTTAAAATTCATCCCTTTTTCATTCACATGCTTGATACTATTTCAAAAGACTTGACTAACTACAATTTTACCGAGCAAATTGTCATTTTGTGGAAAATAGTTTTCAATCAAAGGCAATAAATTATATTCTTTGTGCATAATAACAAATTAAGGTTAAAGAAGCTGATAATATGAATGAAGTAATTTAATCACAGATATAAACAAATGAGAAATTAAAACCGCTCATTTCCGTACCAGATGTGCTTTGTCTACAAACTTATCTCCAAAAACATATTTACTTGTAATTGGGCAAAAGCAGGCATTTTAACTTTACTTCCTCTAGCTTAGATCAGCAATTCAGTGTCTTTAGAGAAATAATAGAGAAACTGGGCTGTATTTTCCTGTGATATGGATAGAAATCCATATGAATTCTATTATACACACCACAAACCAACGGTGTTAATATGATTTATACAGATACAGCTAAGAGTAGAATTTATCCCTTTACTTGTTGTTTAGACATTTGTATTAGCTGTATGGATTGTCCTGATGTCATCTTTTCAACTACTATACTACATATGCATTACCACGCTTCACCTACCCACAGTCACTTCTTAAGATGAAACTAATCAGAGTCCCCCATACATTTTCTAGGTCATGTATAATCTTGATAAGATGGGCAAATTGCCCTAAATATAGGCATTATCAAGATCCCAATGTAGCTGGGTCAAGGAAGAGATACCAGTCACTCAGTGTCAGTACTATACAATGCTGGAAATAAGTCAGAGTAGATCTGTCTAGCTCTGAATAAATAAAAGCCTGACATTAATCTCTCTGGCAATGCTAATACATTGCAGCAGTTCCACTGCCTGCTGAAGAATCGCTCCTGATTTAAACTGGTGTGGCTGAGATGCAACTCTAGACTATATTTACTGAACAGTGGTCAGTCTTACAGACAGATGTCCACAATCACTATGTAAACACACCTCCCACCACCCTGGGATTAGTCCTCACCCTACATTTATAGCAGTAGTTTTGATACACAAGTTCATATACTCAACCCAAGTCCTTGTCCATCTCATTTCCCAAAAATCATATCTGAAAGCACCACTGAACTCTGCTCTGAAAAGGATATAATTGTGTTAGAAAACCTACTGCATTCTTGTTCCTGAAGAGGCAACTGAAGACAATCCAGGAATAGTGAAGTGCAGTTGGCACATCACCATCTCCAGAACATATAACAAAATGCTGCTACATCTCTAAAATTGTATTTATAGTGAGCTGGCCTTTTGATTACTAACACTTATGATGGTATTAGTATGGTATGTTGGAATTCAATATAAATAGGGACTTTTCACTAACATGTCAATTAAAATATGACTTTGAAAGGATTACTATTGTCTACTCCCGAAAAAGATGCAGTTTAATAGGATGTTGGCTTCATTTACTTACAAAGTAGCTTACATTCATTTTAGTCCTGACTTGGCTTCTAGATGCCAGTTATCAAACATTGTGGGTTTGACTACTCGCACTGTTTGACTTCAATAAATAAAAAAGGTTTCTTTTTTAAATAGTTCTGTCACTGTTCAAAACTGTGTGTTTGTCCATAGGAAAAATAATTCTCTCCTTAGCATGGGAGACTTCACTCTCAGGTGGACCGTGTGTGGTATAGTATAGTCCTCTATTAAGACAGATTTTTTTAAAGGGTCTGCGCATCTAAAAACCATTGTCTGGTAACAAAATTAAAAGAAACTCCTTGTTTATTCTAATATAAAAATAATACTTTATTATTAGGTCAAATTCTCTCTCATTATAACATTTTCATTCATTTCAAAGGTCTTGTACTAGTTACTAAAAAAAGTAACTTGGCCTATCTCTATATTTCTCTTCCAACTGTACTGAACTGTAATAAACTGTAACAGATGCTTAGTTGGCATATACCGGTTGTTTCAGATTGATGCTGAAGAGTGAGGGAGGTGTAAAGAGCCCATTTACAGTCCTTGGTCTCCCTTGGTACAAGTGCTGCTGAAGACTGGCACCATTAGATAACCCAAAGGGGCAAGAATGGGTCTGGAGGAAGCAGGGTATTCCAGGAGTGGTAACATAAGTCGCCGATCCTGCATTCAGTTTCTACTTGCTGCAGAAGATGATGTCACTCCTGAAGCTCAGAGAGTTGTAGTTTGCACTCCCCAACACAGACTGATGCTTTAAAGTCTCCATTATGTCCCCCATGAGTGTACATCTGTGGTTCTTCATGCACACACTAATTGATTAGCTCTCTGGCTCAGTCCTGAAACTTTAATTGAATACTGTATGTCACAGTAGCAGGTGTTTCACGATTTTCTGTGCACTCACTGGTGGGTTGACACATCACATTGTTGGAATTCAGCCTTTTTTGGCACTTAAGTACAGGCAAGAATGTGATATCTGACAGCAGATATGGGAGAAAACCTTGTTATGGCTCTACTGAACCCACTGTTTCCTACTGTGCTAGTAATTGCCATGGCAGCAAAAATGTTGTTTATTATGCTAAACCTGGTAACAAAAGTACATTTTGAAGACAGAAGGTAAAAGAGAAATGAGAATTCATCACTCACACAAGTTTTTAAGTATCCGTATATTCTCCTGGTCCCTTATTTTTGGAGAGGGAGTTTGCTTTGTTTTGGATTTTATTATCTTTGTTTGTTTTTCTTATTTGTTTATTTGAAAAAAGAAAACCATAGAGCTTGCTGACTTTTTAAATGAAACTTTTTTATTATAAAGGAACATGTTTTTTCTGTATGTTTGACAGAAAGGGCTAAACAAATCATTTGTCTGTTTTGTTTCATTTCAAAGCATTTTGTTAAAGTAAAATGTTTTCTTTTTTTCAATTTTGCCAATTAAATTCAGTATAGTTTCACTTTTATCAAATAAAATTACTGCTAATGTAATGATATATATAAAATGATATTATGTCACTTAATATTTTATAACGCATAATGATTTAAATAACGCTTAAATGGTCCCAAAGCGAATATTTTTGAAATTTTCATTCCATTCTGCAGGAACTATCATCTTTTTGTTCTGCTTCAGAATGAAACAAATTTGGCTGTGTCCACGTTTCCCACAAAATGATAATTTCATTTTCTCACTTAGCGTGGAACCACGTATAAGACTCTGTTGTGCTCCTTTGGAATGTGCATCGCCTCCTGAACCCTCTGTGACATTCCAAATATATTGAGAAACATAAAAGGAAGGAAAAATTAGATTAAAATAAAAATAAAAGAACTGGAAAGACAAATTCAAACTCCAGTGTATAGATTTATGAACATTGCCAGCTGCTCTGGAATAACTATTTCCAATGTGCTTGTATTGTAGTAACATCTTAATATCTTACAAATGATTCTCCTAATCCACCAAGAAAAACAACAAAGTATGCAAACAAATCAGAACAAAACCAAAAAAGGGAATACAGCCATTTTGCTTATTATGCTACTGTCATAATTTAAATGTTTTATCTTCCACTGGGAGTGTGGCAGTCAGTAAGTTCTACCTTAGTGTGAGACACTGCAAAGTTACTTTTAAGTAAGTCTACTGACACCTTCAATTAGAAGCACTAGATAGCAGGAATAGACTGGTAATAGTAGCCTGAAATGCTGTGCCTTGTTCACAGGTGTTATTGGCCTTTCTGGAAGGGTGGGTCCTATTAACTCAAGTGACTTGTTACTGAATCAAGATATAAAGGTTTTGAGAACTGCCTTGTAAAATGGTGAGAGGGAGAGTTTGCTATATGTAGGACATAGCATATCTTTTGCTATGGTATCTAGGGTTTAGATTTTTTACAGGTATTTAGGTGCCTAGAAGACCTAGTTCTATCATAGAAGCTACTGATGCTATCAGAGCTGCAGTGCAGATAGCAGGGGGCTAAATGTGTAGCCTTCTATAGCTAATGAACTCTGAGCCCTTGTTCAAGCCAAATCCCTGGAAACCTCAAAATGGAATTTATAATCTGGACAAAAGTAGTCTTGTTTTATCAATAATGCCGGGTCCTATCTGTCTAGGACCTGCTAGACCCGGTGTCAAGAGAGCTAGAACTAACAGTAGATGAAGGAGCAGAACAGTATCTACACAAGTTTGCTCAGGGACCAAGGCAATATCAGGAGAGTATGGGAGGGGATTGAAGTATGAACATACAGGAAAGATGATTGAGAGAGATGTGGCTTCAGCTAGTAGGGTGTAGGAAGCCAAGTGGCTGACTCAATTTAGATGTCTCATTCCTAGCATATGGTTTCCATCTATGAAGCCACACTTAAAAGAAGTGCTAATCTCCTGTCACCAGCTTTCTCCCAAGCATTTCGTTCTTGGCTAGCTTAAACAGTTCCACATAGAAGTTGTCTGGCTTCTGAAATCCTTCTCTTATGTGACTGACTACCTATACTCTTGCCCTCAGAAAGGAGTCTAGATGGCATGAAGTTGCTTTAGTTGAAGCTAAAAATTGCAGTAGAGTGTAGCCTAACTTGCAAGTAGTTATTGCTCCATTCAGCTGAGCTACACCTAAATCCCTTCAAACTCTAACTCTACTGGGTTGAGCCATCTAGAAGTAGCAATCTGAAGAGAGAGACTGAGCTAAACTTTGTCATCAATGACAAAGGAAATTCAAAGGGACTTAGTTCAATCCTCAAAGAGCTACTGACTAATGAGGACCAAACCGTATTTAGACTCAGTAGTGTAAGTAATGGGGCTAGGGGTGGGATTGGAAGGAGCAGCAGCTATTACACCTTCCTCCAGACTTCCCCACATGTAGAATATGATCCTTATTACAATACTGCAGCACCCCATGAAACCATAGCTGGTGTGACAAGGATATGATGAAACTCTGTTGGATTTCCAGTTAAACATTTAGAATAGACTCTGAATTGGAGTGAATTTAGATACAGTGCATGTGTCTTATCAGCAAGAACATTTCCAAATATATTTTCCTTTTTCTCTCTTCCCTGGTTTCTTTCTTCAGCAATGAACTAGCACAAACTATTGATAGGTGATTGTAGCTAGGCATGAGTGATCTGAATTCTCTCTGTAGAATCAGACTTTGCTTAGGGTACAAAGACAGCTGTGCTTGGATGATTTCCCCCCCAACTCCCCATCTTCCAACAATAGGCAAACCCACAGTTAGGGATAGATACTGGAGGGGGGGGAGGAGAGAAGTGCACTTGTACCCGCTTTGATTCCTGGTCCACCCAAAATTTAAAACCAGCTGCCTGGCAAAGGCAGGAGCATTCCTAGTCAGGCAGTGCTGAAGGAGTTAACTGGCATCATGGTTCATTATAAGCTACCAGCTTCCTTGTAAACTCAGCATTCCACAGGTGTTAATGACCCTCTTTTCTTTTTTTTAGTGATCTTGATGTTACATCAGTTAAGCTAGCCTTTGTTTTGCAATTCTAATCTCTGTTTGTTGCTCCTGGTAATGAAGCTCCTATTTCGTATTTCTTTTTGGTTCAATATTAAATTGAATAATATAGTCCTAGGCCCCTAGCATTTTAGTAAAACATCTAGTTTATTTTTAACTGGAGAAAAATATGTGTGACTTCAGATGTGATGATGCATCTCACCATCTGCACCCCGCTTTCCAAAATCCTAGATCCACCCATGCACACAGTTTTGTTGCATATTTTGGAAGTTTTGTGGGTGTTAGATATTCATGGGTTCATGAGAATTGATGGGTCATAGTGTTTTCTGTTTTAAAGAACACATAGTTATCTGTGGACTGGGTTAGTGTTCTGATTAGAGATCCTTTCAAAAACAGTTTGCTTTTATCTGTCTTTAAAAACTTTATTTATTGTCATGCTGCCTGCAGTTGCATGCAATGAATCCCACAAGGGGTCTGAAAAATAAATGATAGACTTTGGCACCTGCTTGTCAAATATTAGAATATTTTAGGCATTTTATATGGTGCTCAGCACTACTGTTCCAAACTTTAATTGATCCTCTCCCTCAATGTGGCTACAGGTTAGGGAAGTTACAAATAAAGACTTGAGGGGAGGATTGTGCTAAACTAGGCAGGGTTTATATCAGAAGACAATGCCTTTTACTCACAGGACTGTGACATAGCTACAAGACTTAATTGATTAACTGTTCAACCAATGCAAGCATAGAACCAAAGGACAATTAATTGCTATAACTATTGAGAAAATAGGTGTCATTCAAACTCATAGGGATAATTTTCACCTGGTGTGCATAAATTATCTCTAGGGGAATGTCTCTCCCATTCCCCCATCTCACTGTAGCCATGTCATAAAGAGGGCAGAAGCCTAGATGGGAGACTACAAGCCTTCTTGCCTGTATTTGGTGGGAAACTCATGGTGTGTACCTTTTTGAGAGCAGATATAACAGCGGCATATTCCCTCTCCACTTAGCAAAATCTTCCCTTGTTTCTTCTTCCCTTGTTTTCTATATGCACACAGGATGACTTGCAGCACACCTCCTCATTGGCTATCCTGATGCCCATAGCATCCCTATGTTCCAGGGATGAAGAAAACCATGATTTGTCTCATTAATCATTTCCTACATTCAATCCTTGCTCTGGCACTGCTCCTTTGAAATGGAGACTGTCTAATCAGTTCCATACTGAAGCTAGACTAGATAATCATATGGATCTCTCCTGGCCTTAAAGCCAGAATCTATTATTAAGAGCAATCTCTGCCTTAGCAGTAGAAATGCTATATTTTAGAAGAGGAAATTCATACACTAACATAAAAGAAAAAATCTATCAGACACTATCTTTCTCTTCTTTGTGAGCTTCCCAATAAGATACAAGCAAGATGGGAAAAAAACCCTATATTTGGATGTTCTTTCAAATATGTACAGTATCAAACAAACTAACTGATATATACTCTGTAAAAAGACGTATCCTCTGCATTTTATACCAGTTACTAGATTGTGCATCCAAATTTACCAAAATTCACTGTTTTACTTAAACATCTTTACTGTATTCTTTTCTCTCACATTCAACAGTTGATACAAACCAACTTGCAATGTTAATCATTTGTATCATATTACCCTGAAGGTTAATGATTTTGGTTTTAGCCACAACCCCTTCTCTGACAGTTGAGATTATGAATTTCTCCAGGTCAGAGAACACAAATTAGGAGGCTTCATCTTCTCCTTTCCTCACTAAATACAACTCCAGTGTGAACTGCCATATGCTTGCTGAATTTTTAGCATTTTTTCATCTTTCAATATTTACATTCATGAGTAATTTTATTCATCTGCATAATCTCATTAAACTCAGTAGGGTTGTTCCCATGGGAAGTGTTTGCAGTGTCAGTGCCATCCTTTGTTAGAACATAATGACTCTATTTCCCCACCCTGCTGTTTTTTGAATATGAAATTAAAGTCAAGTTACAGTGCATTTGGCAAGTTGTTATTACACAAGGAATATTTAGAAGTTGTTAGTGCATTCAGTAAACTTGTATTTATGTCTACATTTTAAATACCATAAGACAAAGAAAATCATTAAACAAAATATTAATAAAATAATAGATTTTGTTGTTCAAAGCCTATAAAGACATTCATCTTATTGTGTGGAATGAACCTACAACAAATAATTGTCTATTCTGTAGATACTGTATAACTTAATATTTCCTTAGTAATCTCATATATTTAATAAAGTACAAACATTTGCAGCTATTTAGACTCTATATCATGTATATGAGCAAAATTGACAAAACTGAAGAGAGTTTTCTGCAAACTCTTGAGTTTTGCATATTTAAATCCTCAAAAGCAATAAAACTTTTCAAAATCAAGTACTAACTGTAAAAATGCACAACTCTACTAGGACTCTTCTTGTTGTTGCTAGTCTATAACTTGCTTCATGCCACCAGTCCCTTGTCCCAATTCTGTTCTCTAAATATGGTATAAATCCAGATGGATTCTACTAAAGCCAGCTAAATTATTCAAGTCTCACAGCAGTGTACAAGTGATTTTTTTTTTTTTAATTTGGCCTTTTTAGAATTAAATGGGAATCCATGATATCTTTCAAAACAAGAGACAGGACTCGGTAGTAATTGATGCAACGAGGATACTTTTACTTTGGGTATTATATACATGTCAGGAACTGCCATACTGGATCAAATCAGTGGTCCATCTAATCTAGTATTTTATCAACAGTGGCTAATACGAGATGCTTCAGAGAAAGAGATCAGACATCTTGAAATCAATGTGTATGTCGGAGGCATACAGGCATTCTAAATCAGATTCTGGCCTCATCAGTAATGTAAAGAGGCCATAAATGCTCTGTAGGAATTTCACTATTTTAAAGCTTTAAAAATATATAAATAACTTTCAGCTCCCTGATAACATGTATCACAGTTGAATTAGTCACAATTGTTTTACAGTGTTTTGCAAAGATCAAATTTAGAAAAATCTAGGTGTATCAATTATGTTACCCCATAAGGATTAAAATTCTTTTTATAATCATTTCTGCAACTAGAAAGTTGATTCATGCTGGATGTAGCCAGTTGCCATTATTACATTTTCTTAGTAGAATCAACTATTTTTGTGTATGTGTCTTGTCTGGGTTCCTCAATCTAGAAGTTGGAAGCTGCTATATTCCTTCTAACAAAGGTAACGCAGAGGCACCTTGGGAGTCATGATTTGGTGCCTTTTTATCTTTGTTTGCAATGATTGTATATTTCTTTTTAAAACGTTCTGAAAGCCTTGGAAAAAGGAAAGGCTAAGTATGCATGCAGGTCAGGTAAGCTTCCTAACAGCGGATTCCCGAAAATAAAATTTATATGATTTAGCAAGAAACTTGCACTCTAAATTTGCACCCGAAGTAAATGATTAAGTGCTGCACTTTTCTCCAGGGAGCACTAATTTTCAGGATTGATACCATTACATTAGAACCTGTCAATAAAATGGACTGTGCTGTCCAGTTCTTCATTGCTTCCCCTCTTCCTCTCATTGCCCAAGAGGACTAATGAAGAGTGCTATATTTTATAGTGTTTGTGGTAGTGTGGTAGTATCATGAGTGTTAGTACTTAGGAGTCATTGATTTTATATAATGGAATAGAAGAAGAGAGGGAGATTTATAATTCTGGCTGTATCACAAACCATGGAATGTCAAATTGCAAACTCTTTGGGCATTCCAAAAAAAAAACTTGAGAGATTTAGATAGCCAAATTTCCACTAGGGAAAATGAAGCACAAAGGCTAGGATTTCTGCCTTTGCTTCCCAAACCTCATACCAGAGACATAAAATTACCAACCTTACAGGGGACTTGTGGGGATTATTTTAAGCTGTGTTTGATGGTAAAGAGGTTTTAAAATGCACAACCTGTAATATGTGGTTAGGAACTACAGTTTTGGGCTTGATTTGCTACTTAAGGGCAGTGAGGACAATGCATTTCTCCTCCGCAAACAGGGGAACACTAGA
>NW_005842264.1:226094-258550 GCF_000455745.1 Alligator sinensis | reverse complement strand
TCCTGCTGCAGCTCTCCAGCTCATGGAAGATGTTTTTCATTCACCAAGGGGTACTGCCTGCTCCCCTTGGAACTGGAATGACTTGGAATGTGGCATTGGTTAAGACAAACTCTAGCTGGGCTTTTTCATTTGGTCTATAAGGTGCAACTCTAACCTGCCTTCCATCTGGCCTTGCTTTGGTAAATTCACATGATGCTTTTCTTCCTTTACAGCTAGAGGGGAATCGTATTAAGGACATCAAAGATAGAAGTCTAGTAGAAAGTGATGGCTGTGATATCCAGTGATCCTGTAATTAGCATGTTAGAGTTTTTTGGTTTGAAGTCCCTTTTCCTGGCAAAGTCCTCAAAAAAAGGTGGGGTGGGGGGGGTAACATCTTCAGTGTAAATGCTTGATTTAATACTAAATTGTGATGTGGAGCACTCATCTGCTGTAAGACGATTTCATGATAGTCTCAAAATATTCCAAATAAGTAGTTTTAAGGGACTTTTGAGAGAGAGTGTGATGCTTTTGACTTTCAAAAGTGGTATTCCCTAAGGTTTTATTAACATAATTGAAACTGGGACTTCATTTTCATCTAATTAGACATAAATAAGGTACCACTAACTTTCTCTGTAAACACTGCTAGCATAGTTTCAAAGGGACTGATTATGGACCTGTCCCCTCAGGTCCCTCCTCCTGTGTGAGTGAGTGCTGTAGAATGGCTTGATTAGCTCTAAAATAATTATTTTCAGTAAACACAGTGGGGGAAGAGAGAGAGTAAGACCAAGAGTGAATGCAGAATTGGCATAACTGGAATTTGTAGGACAGATCTTCATATGCTACAAGTCATGTTAATTCTGGTGACTTCAACAACACTGGATTTCACCAATGTATAGCCAATACATATCCAATATTCACTCAAAGTATAGATTTCCTTCAGGCTGAAGCAATTAACTGTGCTGGCTGATCAGTTCTGTAATAGATTTGAATGAATAGTCCTCATTTCTTTAACAGCAGTAGCACATCAGTCTGTAAGTATCTGATATATGTTCAGCTTGTACAATCAACAATCATATAATGAAGTGGTACTTGAAGGCCAAAAGCTTGAATTGTCAGTGATACGATACAGATAGTAAAGTGAATCTAATTCACCTCTCAAGAACAGCCTTTATATAAACTCCTCCATAACCATCAGTGCAGTTCAACATCAGTGTGGCCATTGTGTTCACTATTCATATATAACACAAAAATTGTTTGTTTTCTGAGTCGATATTTAGACTGCACAGCCATTTCAACTGAAAGTAATAATATAGCCACACAATTAATGGTTAATTCTATGTGTTCTCTGTGTTCCTAGGTGCCTGTGAAAGAGGAAAAGCATACATCTTCCTTTTACACCAAATAAATTGAACAATCAGTATCAGCTTCTGGGTGAGGGTGGGGGTTCCCTCACAGCTAGCTAAAATATCATCTTGCTTCTCTGGCTAAAACAATTCAATCTGGACTTGAAGATAATGAAAGAGTTTCATTCATTTGATCAGATATTGATTGATTACTATAATATACTACTACAACAACAACAACATCCCCTTGCAGCTGTTGAGGCGCGGTTGAAATAAAGTGGTTTTAAACTAAGATATTGGCTAGGTATGGGCATTCAAAAAGCCTGAGGCAGAATTGATTTAAGTTGCATGGTTTTCTGTAAGTGGCCTTGTTTAGAGCAGTAGCAAACAGAACACACACTCACCTTTGGTGGAGGGGGTGCTCATCTTACACCAGGTTCTGCCATTTTAAAACCAGTCTGTGTGCTGGACTTCTGTTCTGTTATGGGTATAGACCAGTTACTGATCATTTATACTGGTAAAAACATAATGTCTAAGTAAAAAAGAGCTAAGCATGCTATCTATGTATGTGATTCTGATGCTGTGCTAGAGATGCGTGTAGTTAACCCGATTTAACTTCTAAAACTCTCCATTGTTGCAGTGTTACAAATTGAAGAGAAACCTCAGCTAATGAATTTACTTCTGTGCTTTTCCCTCATATTTTAAAAAAACTCTTAATACTTCCTTGTTTGTAGTCTGTTGCTAAATCTGAAATCTGGAACAGATTTTTTTCATGATAAAAGCTTTTTTCTGAGTGTCTTTGATTGAGGGGACCTCATATCAATCAATTCCTCTATCTGCTTTTATATGACTTTAGGCAAGTCATCTGATACTTCTGTGTTCAGTTGCTCACTTATCAAATGGCAGTTATCATTATCAACTTCCCTTTCCTTGCCTGTCTATTTAGATCATTAAGTCCTTCTATTAGATCTCTGTGTCTAACACATGGAGCCCCAACCTCAGTTGCCTCTATGCACCACCATAACGCAAACAACTACTATAAATAATATCTAAAGAGCTGAAATAATAGATATAATGAAGGAAGAAGAAATAAAGATGTTAATTTTATACACACATGAAAGTGGATGGTGTGCATTATACTCAAATGGGCAGCGCACGTTATGTGGGAAATCTAAGCAGGTTATAAAAACAGCCCTGTCTGGTTATATTTTATCTTATTTGATTTATTTTATCTGAATATCATCCCAAGTGACTCATAAGAAATAAAAAGAAAATGATAGTGCTCATATAATATGTTTTTTGTATTTACTCTTGGGTAGGTACTCAGATGTTCACAATAATGGGTACCATTACATAAACCTAGATAGATAGATGGAAGAGAATAGGTTAGGAAATAGCATAGACTGGAATTTGAGAGTCTAGGGTAGGAAAATGTCACTGAGCATATTTATTAGGAAGCAATCCCTGACAGATGGTAATATACATAAAAAAACATTTTTAGTGGTGTAGCCTGAGCTGGATAAGATCTTCATGCCATTGCTCTGATGGTGCTGATTTTTTTTAAACATAGAAGTTATCCAGACATGCCACACACCCAGAATATTAAGCAAACTATGAAAAGAGTCAATGTGGTATTTGAAGCTTCACTCTGTCCAGTGTACTCTGTGTTACAATCCTTCACACCATTTGTTTCCTGTGTTGTTAGAAGGGTTTTCCCAAGCACTTTTGGGAGTCACTGTTGCCCTCCATGACTTGCAAAAAGGAAGAAATTTAATTGTTTTCTCATTGGGGATCCTCCTTGCTTTGCCAACAGACTTTTCTGGTATGATCTGATTTTACTTGCTGAACCTTACAACTGACACTTTTAAATAGTTTCATAGTTGGTAGGGTCGGAAGGGACCTGAGCAGATCATCCAGACTGACCCCCTGCCATGGCAGGAACGAATGCCGGGGTCAAACGACCCCGACAAGGTGTCTATCTAGCCTCCTTTTGAAGACCCTCAGGGTAGGAGCGAGCACCACTTCCCTTGGAAGTTGGTTCCAGATCCTAGCCACCCTGACTGTGAAGTAGTGCCTCCTGATATCTAGCCTGAATTTACTCTCAGTCAACTTATGGCCGTTATTCCTTGTTACTCCCAGTAGTGCTCGGGGGAACAGGGACTCTCCCAATGCCTGCTGGTCTTCCTTGGCCAGTTTACAGACAGCCACCAGATCCCCTCTCAGCCTTCTCTCATGGAGGCTGAACAGGTTCAGGTCTTGTAGCCTCTTGCACTCTGGGGTGGAAATCATCAGGACCTGCTGATTTGAACACATCCAGTCCCACCAGAAGTTCCCTGACTAGGTCCTCTCTGACCCTGGGCCTGGCTGTGCCTCCCCTGGGACCATCAGGGATCCCGGTGTGGGGGGATAACCGGGTCCCTGCTCAGAAAAATGGAGGCGAAGAAATTGTAAAATAGGTTAGCTTTGTCATCTGGTGAGACCACCAGATTTCCAAGAGTGTCCTGCAGAGGCCCCACGTTACCCAGAACCTTCTTTTTACCTGCTATGTATTTAAAAAAAGATTTCTAAAAAATGCCTAAGTTTAATGCAAAACTTCTCTACACTAATATAAAAGTACATTTGAATCCCCACCCAACCCATGCACTAACAATGGCCATCATGTGTTAAGTTCCAAATGTATTTTGCTCCCCAAAAGAGCAGGTCTAAGTAATACCAAGAAAATGAAATTTAAAAGAAATTAGACATTAGAAAGAAATTCTGAGAAACTAGGAAAAAATGGTCAGTTGAACTAGGAATACATCCTAGGCCAAAAAAGTAAGAAGTGCTAATGAAACAAAAGGGGCTGTGATTAGGAATTTACTGGACATGACTGCCAATGCAGGGCACTGAGGATTGATCCTGTTCCCACTGCAGCAAAACTTTCATTGATTCCAGCAGTGCAGGATCAGGTCTTGCAATCATATGTACTGACCAAGCAAACTACTAATTTATTGCTTGGTTTTATAATTTCATTACCAAGTACTTGTCAGAGAAGTTTATCAAACTATCAACTAACTGTATGTAGGTAGGTGTCCCAGAACTGCACAGGAAAAGGAAATGAGGACCAGCCAGGCTATTCTTCTAACTTAAGCCCTGAGCATATTGTGGGTTTTGTACAATCAGGACAAAATTAATTTAATTGAATTCTGGGAGATTATTCAGAGGGTGGGGACATACAAATGGTACAAACAACCTAGTAATGGAACTATTTCTACAAGGACCGATTTATGTCTGCTGCAGTACCGTAGCAAGGGAGGGGTGAGTGGGGCGACCGTCACGGGCACCAAAGAGAAGGGATGCCAACAGATGAGTTGTAAGTCGATATTTTGTTATAAATATTTCAAAAAATTGTGGCTGATGATATTGCTGATAAATGCCACGTGCATGAGCGCAGTCACAGCATGCACACAGCCAGCCCAGCAGCTTGGAGGGCAGCGCCTGGCTGGTGAGTCTGTTGGGAAAGAGAGTTGGGGGAGGGAAGAGGTGTGAGGAGCAGATCAAGGTCCCCCGGTGAGGGAGGAGGAGGAACTGGGACTGGGGCAGGTGTTGCCCAGCCAGGGCAGGCTGCAGAATAGAGTTGTGAGTAGCTTGTCTGGGTGGTTGCAGGGGGGGGGGGGAGCTCCTGCCACTGCGTGCAGCCCCCTGCAAGCATGGGGGGGTGGGGCATGTGCCCCCAGATCTGTGTGCAGGGTGAGGGTGGGCTGCAGCTGAGGGCTTGATCTGGGCGCCAAACTTTCTTGCTATGGCACTGGTCTGCTGAATACTAACCCAGCAGATGTTTTGACCATTTAGATCGCAACATGCTATTTGGCAGAAAAAACATGAATGGCAGCCAAGAATTGCAACCTGAGCTTAGTTCCAACTGCATAAATCCAAAGCAATTCCACTGAAAACAGCAGAGCAACTTCACTGTAAGGATGATCAGAAACTGGATGTAGATATATCAGTGCAGCAAGATGGTTAGGGCAAAGAACAACTTAATGGCACAAACTTTATTTGTGTATATGTTTTCCCTGCTCTATCCAAAGAATGGGATCAAGACTCAAACTTTTTTTAACCTGGGAAAGTTAAATAAGTAAGTAAATACATAAAAAGAGTAGCTATTTATCTTGTGATTTTAGAATCTTTAATCTCCCTAAAATCTCTCTTAAAATCTTTGCTTCCTGAATACCTGGCTAGCATTGGCTTGCAGTTTGTGCATTGTAATCAGACTGTTCTGAACACCTATATTCTGGGGAAGAAAATAATGGCGTCCCCTCAGCAAAAACTGTGACAGGGCAGGTGGTCTGAATTTTAGAAAGTTCTCTATTTGGAAGCACATTATCAGGAAGCAACTGACAGAGGTCAGCTAATAGAGATTGTGACAATAGCAGAAAAGATGATTGGCTTGCATGCATAGAAGTAAGAGAATTTTATTTCTGTGTCTTTAAGGGCATGATGAATTTGATGATAATTTCAAACATACTCAGGGAAAACCTATGATGGGATTTGTGTCCTCATTAGCATTAATCCAAGAGTTTTCTCCTTTCATTACTTGTCTGCCTTCAAAGAGACTATGAGCCAAAATCAAGCCGAAAATTATACCCTGGGCAATCAAATTGACTTGATGGTGGCAGCATGGGCTATATAAATCAGGGCAAGTGCCTGACCAAGATAGAGCATTAAGTTAGTCTCATTACTAAAATGTAAATAGAAATACATTTTTCTGGAAAAAAATGAAATAAACATTTTAAATGGGGAATGATCATATACGTTATTTAATTCTATCCATGTGGGACAGCAAGCAAAGAAATTCCAGTGAGTGGATGATGCCCACGGATATCAATATTTGTTTGGCTGCCAGAACAAAGCAAATAACTGTAGCCAAAGGGGATGCATTTCTGAAATTACAGCACTTTTCATTAGTTAATGCTCAGGAGAACTGCTTCAGATGTTCAGAAATGCTAAGCTTGATCAGACAAGAGAAAGGGTAATCCAAGGAAATAAACTTTATGAACACAATAAAATGTGGACTCCTTAAATGGTTGAATAAATATGACGTGTGATTGTTCACTTGTACTTGCAGCAGTTGATTTCAACATCAAACAAGAACTGATGTATGATCATTCTTCAGCTTTCCCCCCTTGAAACATAATTGATGCATTTCTATAATATATTATTCATGAGAACCACACACCACTTTTTGTCAGCTGTCGTGACTGCCATACTCATTTCTCTTGGTAGAAGCTAATTCATTGAACTGTGATTCATTTTGTGATTCATTGAAGATTTTGACTCTAGCCTTTTGGTAGAACCATTTTTGGGGAAAGAAATGCAGCATGCCCACTTCATATCAGAAATATCAGCAAAAGTCTGTTTGTCTTTCCAAGTTTTGAGTTCTTTTTTATTTAAAAGATGCACAGTAAATAAAATCAATGCTGGTAATTCTCACTAGTCATCTACTTAACTATCATCAACTGGCAGATTCTGAGAGCTACAATGTAGCAGTGGATTTTGAGAAGGAAATTGAAAGAGAACAGCATAGTGTCTCTGCATATCAGTTTTTTGGGATATTCCCCCCAAAAACAGGCACTTTGGAAGCAATGGACAACTGGGGGTGGAAGCTGAAACCAGAAAAGAGAAGGCAAAAGAACTTGGGCACTGAAGGAGTATGCATGGACGGGAAGCATTCAGGAAGGACTTTAACCGTGAAGGCAAAAGAGCTTGAATTTTATCAGATCCACACACGTGTACACACATGCATATACACACATACAAGACCCATGCACAAGCCTGGACAATAGTCAACTCTCCCATCCATTAAGGTAGTTGCCTTTTTCAAACTGGTCTGCAAATCTGGCATTCATGCTTATGAAATGTAACATAAGCTTTAATATGAATAGCACCTGTTTTATGAGATAAGACTCTTTGTACACTACTTTAAATAAAAGCAATGGATTTAAATGTATTTTAGTTCAGGATGAGAAGAATGTCACTGTTACCCACCATCCATCATACTATTTTGCTGACTAATTTGCTGGAAGTAATCTAAATAGATCTTTTAGGACCGTTCTTTTGGATTTATTGTAGACAGTCTTCATCTGCTCAAATGATTCATGTTTTTAAAACCACCTTCCATTTCAGTATAGCAAATGTTTGCTTGTATCTTCTGATTGCAGTATGAAATGATTGGTAATATGCCTCAGGGGAGCAAAGAAAATATCAATAATAAATGATGGGGGAATTTGGTTCCAGTAAAACATCAGCCAGCACTTCCTCTCTTCTAAAACTTAAGCTAAATCTGAACCAAAACATATATAGAGTTCAGTTAAAGATCACATCTAGCTTTAGCTGAAAGCAGGCATATTGGGATGCTATGTGAAGAGACTGTTTGCAACCCAGATGGAAACAGAGAGCCATTTGAAACAGCAGTAGCACCTACAATATGGCAATGTTTGGTTTCCAGGGAAGATGGGACAGGAGATTCTGCTTTCCCATGCCCAGTAAACCTTTACAGAAAACACATTGATTTGATTCATGAATAATTTATAATTTGCTCTTATCACTTAATGATTTGAGTGTATTTTATGTAGGTTTCATTTTGGATAATGAAGTGCATGGTAAGATATGGCAGGCGAGAACGAAACTTTGAGGTCTTGGCACTTAGCAGAAACAAAACGAAAAAGGGACAGCCACAAGTTTACTCTGCTGTTTTCACTGCTAGATCCATACAGATGGCTCTCTGTGCCCACATGGTGCCCATCCCATTTCAAGGGGATTCATGTAAGAGGTCAAGTATTGGCACCTGCAGTCCTTGCATGCCACTGGGATTTTGCCTGTCTTGATCAGTTTTCAGGGCTTATAGGTTAGTTCAAATATGGGTTACATATTTGATTGAGTTCAATTATAATGCCTAAGGTGGCATCAGTTAGATTCCCTTGAATATAATCTGGCTTCCATTTATATCATCACTGAATGCAGGAGCATGCATAAGGAACTGATATAATGTGTATGTGCCCTAGTGTTGGAAGAAGTTGTTAAAAGGTCCAGTTTAAAGTAGCTAGTTATCTACTTACACTCTGCTGTTAACTCTTGTTTTAGTTTTATCCACTACATTTCCTCCTGCAAATGAAAGCAAGTGGTGTTGTTGCTTTCTTATATCTAAAAATAGCCTCATTTCTTGGGGGGGAGGTGCTATTATATACTACAAGAGACTCATTCATTCTCATCCTAGTGATGAGAAGAAGGTGGCTTCTATATTAGGCATTCAGCATCATCCTCTTTGAAAGTTCTCAATATCTTCAATTCCTGGTAAAGATTTCCAATCACAGGAGGGCTGATACTTTGCTCCTTTCTTCTGTCTCTCCCTGCACAGAAAAATATTGCCAGTCTGAAAATAATTCCATGCGTCTATGTTAACTTTTATGCTCATGTTTTCAAAGCTTTCAGCATCCTGTACTTAATTATTGAGCAGTTCCACCAATTAAAATATGCACAGGAGTTTTCTTTTCCTTAAAAAGAATATTGGTGCTGTAGTTATTTTCACAGCAGAAACATAACAAGACCAAAAAAGAAAAGAATACAATTAATTACATATTTATAAGCCATATATCCACCATTAAACAAAGCACCATTTTTTTTCTCTAGCTTTTGTCTTTTGATTAAGTGGATACCAGTATTTTATGTTTTACATTTAACAGAATGTAGCAAAAATACATTGTCTAGGTCATTAGGTTAAAATCAAGATTCATTTAATAAAAAAGTAGAAGGAAAAAGGATTCGAGCCACAAAAAAAATGAGGTACTGTCTGGCATCCAAGATGAATCGGCTTCACAATTGTTCTTGTTTGCTTATGATTGTTAATAATTATATCAGGAAATAGTCTGACAGATAGAATTTGAAAGATGCCATCTACACTGAATGAATAAAACTCTCAGGTTGGTCACTGTCTGGAGCCTACCCTCTGGCAGGAGTCTGTTCATGAACAGACAGACATCACTCTTCCAGAATGGAAAGAGTATGCTAGATACTGGAGTGGAAGAAAGTATAGTTTAACTTGCTCCAAAACAGTTTAAATGATTCATGTCTCTGAATGGATTTTACTGGCATACTAAGAGTTACCAGTTTATTTAATTCTATGTGACATTTCTATTCTCAAGAGCCAATGATTCAGCCTGTGGTTATAGCAAGAGCAACAATGACTGCTATAGTTCATATTAAGCAAGTCTCTTCATTCTAAACCCATGTTCTTTTGCTTATAACTTTCTAGAACATTAACCTCTTAGATTGAAATGTTTCAGGACTGGTTGTTGGTTAAAAGATTTTTTTTTAAGTTTGAATTAAAATTGTTTTGCCTTTCCTGAATCAGAGTGAATAAAATCAGTATCTTTGTATGGATCTTTTTTAACATATTCCTTCATTGCAAAATGGCTTGGGTTTAACATGTTTTGGGCATGGAAATAGGTCTTTTTTACTGCTACAGCAAAGAACACTATTTATAGCCTTCACATTCTTGGTGGATGTTGTTGTAAAGTATAAAACAAAGAGAATCGACTGTTCCATAAAATGGCATATGTGTATCATTTGTGCCACAAGTTGGGCATCCAAAAATCTGTGGTTGCACTGGAAATTTTGGCCACAAAGTGCATACCTAAGAGAATACCCTAGGTGTGTGCGCAAAGCCAACCTGGCTGAATGGCAGAAGATTTACTGACAGGGTGCATGAGCTAAGACCATGCTCTGCAGGAAGCCTGGGATCAGTCCCTAAAGACCTGCTAAGGTACATAGGGGCTGGGTAGGACTGTAGCATACTGGGCATGGTAAATAGAAAGGAAGACTTGCTGTGAACATTAGACGCACCAGACAGTTTTGGGGGTTTCTGGGAAAAGTTGTCCTTTCTACAGATGCCACAATGCATGGCACACAGGGCATTTGAGGGCTGTCTAGCCAAAAGGTTTCAGATTCTGAAATATATGTGCCTCATTATTCATTTTTTTTAATAGAGCTTTTGAGCTGCTGTGACACTTCAAATAAACAATAAATAAACAATTTAATCTCCCCCAACCCTTAAAAAAATCTCAGGAATTCCATATAAAACAACTCCATTAAGACATCACTGTTTTTTGCATAGTTAAGCATTCAAACAGCAGAATTTTGCCCCCCTGCCACCCAATCTATGGCTTCTGCATAATTAACTAATGGTCATGCTCTTTTGGTACATAACACAGTGTCACACACAGTATTAACTGTACTTCAGGAACTCCCAGGTATATGTGGGGATAACATCCACTGCTATCTCCCTGAAGAGCATACACCATGCTCCTTTTCCATCTTGGCTCTGTGTATGTGAGGAATCAGGTTCATGGTACTGCTACCTCCTTGCCCTTGAGTACTGCTGTGTAATTTTAGGTAGGTGTAGTCTCTGGATTTGGGAGAGCACAGACAATGTATTTGCATAAAAGACAATTTATAGGCATAGGAAAGGAAAAGTTTTCTTAACTTCAACTGTTGTCCCCTGCCACTACAAGGTAACCACCTGCCCCCCTCAGTGAGACACTTGTTTCTGGTTCACAAAGTATCATAGATCTTCTTCATGAATGTGGCTGCACCATCTGCCCTGCATATCTTGCTTATCATCTAGTTATATCTGGCTATTCCTTGGCCCACAGGTTTTGGCTTTTGACATGTAAGCTAAAGAACATAGTTCAAACAACATTTTATTGTCAACTTCATGTAACGATTGTCTGCTCCTTCTGCTTGCACAGATCTGACAGGTAAATCAGTAGAATACCTATTTATACAAGCAGAGGAGAATATAGAAGTCAAGAATTGCCATGTGGTTCTGCATGTAAAAATTAGCCATAAAATACTCTAAGTGCTTTAAACACAGTAGCAACAAGTTATTCAACAACTAAGGAGTTATTTTTCTTCTTATCTTCAAACATGTCAGTTCATAAAAGACCATTACAAGATTCTTTTTTTCTTTCCAGTATTTATAGATGGCTCTGGTGCATATTTGCTAATGTGTTCAGTTGCACTTTGTCATTTCAAGTGATCAGAGCAGAAACCATACATCCTCAAGACAATAACCAAAGAGTGAAAACATGATAATGAGTTTCAAGCTGCAGAAAGAACTGCTAAATGTTTATATTCATAACTTGAACACAATCTTTATGTTGTTTTTCATGATAGATCACTTGCATTTTTAGGGGTCCTCTTCTGCCTTTCTTTACAGTGATTAGCTTGTACTTTTAGGTGCAGAAGTCTTCTCAAGACACAAAGGGAGTGTCTGAGGATTGAATCTCTTTCCTCAGTCTATGATAAATGTAACTGGTCTGTACGTCTGTCTACAGTATCTAATACACTTCATTTCAGGGATGTGTTCCTTCAGTTTTCCTTTGGTTTACCATCTCCATTCTTGCTATCCAGCATTTCCAGTTCCGACCCTATTTCTCAAATCCCCTATCATGAGCATAATTATTTATATGTTTGTACATTAGAAAGGTTTCACATACAATGATGTGCTAAATTTTCTTGTGTAAGAAATCATAAATTTTTCAGTTACATGTCAGAACCTTAGTGTATCAGCACTGGATCAAAATTAGAATGATAAATAATGCTATGCAAAAAACTTACCACAAAACTTGAGAAAAAAACTTTTACAAAACAACTAATAATAGGTTATCAAAGCTTCTGTAGAATTCCAAATGACAGCTTGTGCCTACTTGGCAAGTATTTGAATCAGAATCATGTGTAGGTGAAGAAAGGATCAAGGGGAAAAAAAAAGAATCAGTTATAAAATATAAGCATTTTAATTGCTGCTGATGTTCTATTAACCTAAACTTATTCTATAAATTTTGTTCATTATGCAAACACAAGTAAAAATACCAATTTACTTTGCATTTAATTACTAATGTGTAGATAGCAGCTTCTTCTCTTAGGCTTATTCTCTTAT
Source organism: Alligator sinensis (assembly GCF_000455745.1). Taxonomy (NCBI): domain Eukaryota; kingdom Metazoa; phylum Chordata; order Crocodylia; family Alligatoridae; genus Alligator; species Alligator sinensis. Next base: position 246,256 of record NW_005842264.1, on the reverse strand, counting down.
CTTGCCTTTGTGACAACCTCTTTAGTTTGTATTGCTGGTTGCTAGGAAAGGTCTCTTCTTCTCAGACTTCTTGTCTGTGCACATCTGACATAGAAATCAGTGAAAAACAAGCCAACTGTATTCAAAGGAGGACAGCACTTTATAACAAGGGTCCAATCAGGAGGCAAAATGACATCATAACCAGTGGCGATGGTTAAGGGATGCATGACGGTGCATCTGCACCCCCTGACAACACTGGTGCACCCCCTGACAAGCCGTCTCTGCTTAGGTAATAGGCAGGGGGACAGGTGGGAGCACTGGTGCCTCCCCTGTGAGCACCAGCTGGGGTGTGGGAGCACCAGATTAAGCGCCACAGCCACTCCTGGGAGCACCACGGCCACTTCCAAGAGCACTGCAGCCGCTTTCCAGTTGGTGTAATCAGCTGGGGGGACCCTTCTGGTCAGTGAGATTGGCCCCGGGGGGCCCCCCTCCCGAGTCGCTGACTGATCACTGGAGGGCACGTGCCCCTCTCCCCCCCCGACTAAGGTAGCACCAGTCGCCCATGACCTCTTTCTCTACTTATAAAATAAAATAACTGTATGAACAATTCAGTTTTACCTTTAATGAAATATTAGTAACTAAAATGCCATTTATTAACACATACTATAAACCTCACTGCAACTTGTCTGCTAATTTGACTGCATTAATTGCATCTACATCTTTCCTCTTAAACACACTATTAACATTTATAGCGGTTAGAAACAGATTATTCTGTAAATCGTGTTTGCTTGTTGGGGCTGGCTTGGGTCATGGCAGTTGTCATGGAGACATAGAAATACTCCATAAAACTCTGAAATTACATGCTCTTAGGCCTATATCCTTCTTCGAGGCAGTGGAGTGACTGCAAAGATACTCCAATAAGGCTATTGAAGCACTGTGTCTATGCAATGATGTTTTCTATTTCTGATCCCTCCCTTCTTTGAGTGGTATTAAAGGATTTGATGTGATTTTTTTCAAGGGCCACATCTGGCCCTTGGACTGCACCAGGTAGATAATGATTAGAAATGTCTTCCCTCTGTGATGTCCAGAACCAGAGGGATTAATAAGCAATAAATATGTGCTTCTTGGAGGCATTTGGTATTTTGCCTAATAGGCAATATTAGCTAATATAAAGCTTGTAAGTTTGTAACCCACAAATGTAACATGTTTGTCATAAGTTTAACCAAAATGACAAAACTAACTGTTTGTGGAACTGACTGGGCCCCAAAGGCGAAGCTGTAGCTGCAAGATTAGGTGATTTAACAGTTTTTGCTCAGGGTTCAGCCTTAACGATAAAACTGAATCCAACTGCCTGGCACACCCAACACATTCCAGGAAAGCACGTCTCAAGAAAGCATATTCAAAAAAAACTAAAAGGGTTGGGTTAACCTAAAAATGCTGCATTTATTGAATAAAATGGCATTTATTGAATAAACCTGAGTCTGGGTAGAAACCTTTTATGATAATTTTTAACACCTTTCAATCGCATAGGGTAGCAGCTATAGGGCAAAATTCTGAGTGGCTCTAAAGCCAACAGATTAGCATAAGACTAGGTACAAAAAGTGCGTGTGTCAGGTGACCAGCAGGAAGGAGGGAACAGAACAGTCATTGCTATTCCAAGCCTGGACTCCGGACTCCCTGTGTGAGTGAGACTCAAATCCTGATCAAGGGATTTTCCCCGGTAATCCCTCCGACAACGTCGATCAGGGATGCCTGACTTCGCTGGAATTGCTTGGCGTGCACCTGGCATTGAGGGACTATCGATAAGTTGCCAACCCATGTCTGTCTATCTGTTGTTTTGAACAGCCCAGTGGCTGATACCCTCGCAGTGCCCAGTTGGCCTGCAACAGAATTGATTCATCTATCTGTTGTTGTTATCTGTTGTTATTTTTTACTATTAGCTCTTTAATACTACATAATCTGCTTGTCACATTTATCTTTCTGTTAACTGTTGTGTGTGTAAGCTATAATAAATTTGCCTTTGCTTCACTCCCAACTCTGCCTCCTCAATCCTGAACCAAACAACCCAGTGGCTGATACAGTTGCAGCACCCAGTCAGCCTGCAACTAAATTAATACACTCACCATGCCCAGCTGGCCTGTGACATCCCTCCTTAGCAGGAGGGTATGAATAGCAAAGTAAGACTAGTTGCAAGTATTTTAGGTGCTGTCTAAGTGCTAAAAGGCTACAGATCCTCAGGTCACAAAATATTCCAGGCTGAATTACTTTGTGGTGTAAACCCTTTAAGCTAAGGAAGCTACAGCTAGGAGAAATGTTGGCTCTGTAGCCTTGATATTGCAAAAAAGCAGAGCCCCATATTCCTTTGGTTGGCATCATCAAAACCATGATAGAAAAATAAATGGAAGAGCTTCACAGTCTAATAGATCTCCATTTTGCTTTCCCCTGGCTCACATTTCACTAAGAAATTTTCTTCTTGAGTGAATAATAAAACCAAAATCATTCACTCATTTCTATTCATTCATAATATATATATATATATATCCATAGAATAATACAAAATTAGGGTTGAAAGGGACCTCAGGAGGTCATCTAGTCCAACCCCCTGTTCAAAGCAGGACCATCCCCAACTAGATCATCCCATCCAAGGCTTTGTCTAGCCGAGTCTTAAAAACATCCAAGGATGGAAATTCCACCACCACCTCTCTGGGTAACCTGCTCTACTGCTTTACTACCCATCTAGTGAGAGCATTCTTCCTAATATCTAAACTAAACTTCCCTTACTGCAACTTGAGGCCATTGTTCCTTGTTCTGTCATCTTCCACTACTGAGAACGGTCCAGCTCCATCCTATTCTGAACCTCCCTTCAGGCAGATGAAGGTTGCTATCAAATCCCTTCTCAGTCTTCTTTTCTCCAAATGAAATAAGCCCAGTTCCCTCAGCCTCTGCCAGCTGTTTGAAGAAAGATTCACCCACCGCTTCCTCCTGGTCTGGCAGTCTATAACCAACATCCTCTACAACATCACCCTTCTTGCTCTTTCCTCAGGCCTGTCAAAAGTCTCTGGGTTAGTGTCAATCTCAGGTTTCATATGGGAGCTCTGAGCAATCATATGGCTCTTACATAAAGTGCAACTCCTCTTCCTCTTCTCCCCGCCTGTTGTTCCTGAAAAGTTTATATCCATCCATGATCCAGTCATGCAAGGTCCCACCAAGTCTCTGTTATTCCATTCAGATCATAGTTCCATGATTGTGCAAGGACTTCCAATTCTTCCTGCTTTTTTCCCAGGCTCCATGCATTCATGTACAGGCACCTAAGGTAACTAATTGATTGCCCTGATTTCTCAGAAAGTATAAAAACAACTCCCCTGCTGCCCGCTCCTGCTTGCTCTTCCTCCAGGTCACCAACTTTGCCACTTATCTTGGGGCTTTGGTCTCCATTCCCCAGTGAACCTAGTTTAAAGCCCTCCTCACTAGGTTACTGAGCCTGTTAGTGAAGATGCACTTCCCTCTCTTCATCAGGTGGATCCCATCTCTGCCCAGCAATCCTTCTTGGAACGTCATCCCATGGTCAAAAAAGCCAAAGCCCTGCTGGCAACACTACCTATGCAGCCATGCATTGCTCTGCAGGATGCATCCACTCCTGGCCAGGCCCTTTCCCTGGACTGGAAGAATAGAAGAAAACACCATCAGGAAGAACTTCTTCATGATAAGGGTGGCTAGAATTTGGAATGTGCTTCTAAGGAAGCTGATTTTCTCTCCTACCTTGCAGGTCTTCAAGAGAAGACTGCATAGGCATCTGGCTGGGGTCATCTGACCCCAGCCCTCTTTCCTGCCCAGGGCAGGGAGTCAGCCTTGATGATCTGATGAGGTCCCTTTCGACCCTAGCATCCATTCATCTATGCACCATCTATGGTGGTGGATAGGTCATTTTCGACCTGGAGGGATGTGGGCAGTGGGGTCCCCCAGGACTCGGTCCTCGGACCCGCGCTGTTCAATATCTTCTTCAGTGACTTGGACGAGAGGGTAAAAAACACCCTATTCAAATTTGCTGATGACACTAAGATGTGGGGGGATGTGGGCACGCTAGAAGGGAGGAATAGGCTGCAATTGGATCTAGACAGGTTACAGGGGTGGGCAGATGAGAACAGGATGGGTTTCAACACTGACAAGTGCAAGGTGCTGCACGTGGGGAGGAAGGACCAGCAGCATACCTACAGGCTGGGGAACTCCCTTCTTGTCAGTGCAGAGGCAGAAAAGGATCTTGGAATCATTATTGATGCCAAAATGAACATGGGCTGACAGTGTGGGGACGTGGTCAGGAAGGCCAACCGCACCTTGTCATGCATCCACAGATGCATCTTGAGCAGGTCCAAGGAGGTGATCCTCCCTCTCTATGCGGCACTGGTCAGGCCACAGTTGGAGTATTGCGTCCAGTTCTGGGCATCGCACTTCAGGAGAGAGGTGGACAGCATTGAGAGGGTTCAGAGGAGGACCACCTGCATGATCAGGGGGCATCAGGGTAGGCCCTGTGAGGAGAGGCTAAGGGACCTGAAGCTGTTCAGCCTCCACAAGAGAAGGCTAAGGGGGGATTTAGTGTCCTGTTACAAACTAGTCAGAGGGGACCAGCAGGTAATGGGGCAGTCCCTGTTCCCCCGAGCACTACCAGGAGTGACTAGAAATAATGGTCACAAGCTGGCAGAGGGTAGATTCAGGCAGGCGCCCACCCGGGGGGTTTTTAAGAGGAGGTTAGATGCCCATCTTGCTGGGGTCGTTTGACCCCAGTCCTTTTCCCTGCCATGGCAGGGGGTCGGACTTGATGATCTGCTCAGGTCCCTTCCGACCCTACCAACTATGAAACTATGAAACCTGAGCCACCATCTCCTTCACCCTTGCACCCAGCGCCCTGTAGTCACTTTTGATCTGCTTAGGGTCTCCCCTGGCAGTATCACTGGTGCCTACATGGATGAGTAGTATGGGACAGTAGTGAGAGGGCCAGATGAGTCTTGGTAGGAGCCTTGGTAATACTTCTGTGCCATCTTGGATTTGGGCTCCAGGCAAGCAGCAGACTTCCCAAGATAACAGGTCAGGTCAGCAGATGGATTCCTCTGTCCCCCGGAGAAGGGAATCTCCAACCACCACCACCTGTCGCTTCTTCCTGGTGGCATTGGTTTCAAATCTTCCCACCTTGAGGAGGCCTGGCCTGTCTTCCTCCACCAATGGAACGTGTTTCTTGCCCTCTGTTGCTAGGGCTCCATATCTATTCTCCAGGTGAACTGCTGCAGGTGGAAATAAAGATTTCTGCTTGCTGCCAGAGGTCACAAGCTTCCAGCTTCCACCTGGGAGTCCATGTCCTCTTCCTTTCCCAGTGCTGCCTTTGTCAGTTCTTTCTCCACATTTCTGGAGGTCTCCTCCAGCACTGAATTGATGAACTCCTCATGGTGAAGGATGCTTCCATGCCTCACTATCTCCTCCTGTAGCTCTTCTGCCTATTCCCAGACAGACACCACCAGGAAGCACTGCTCAAGCTGCTGCACTCCCCAACCTGGCTGTCACTGCAAGGAACCTGCAAGCCACGGTCCCCACAGCACCAAACCTGGACCTGGGTGGAAGCTTTGATTAGTGAGCAGTTGTGCCTGGACAGAAACCTCACAGGTGCAAGCAGAGGCTAAGGCAGTGGTAGTGGCTTTGGCATTGCAACATCCTCCAGCCATTTCCCTGGGTCTCTGAATCTGCCTCTTCTCCCTTACTACTCTTCCAACCACACCTTCCCTAGTGAACTCACCTGAAATCTGGCCTGTTTACTGTTCCTTGGCCCCAAAGGGTTCCGTTTTCCCCTGCTTCCTCACACTAAGCTGAAAGGCTCTCTCCTGAAAGGGTGTGTGGGGAGCAAACTGAACTGCACATTGACCAACATGCCTGCAAACTGTTTGCCTGGCTAGCCATCAGGATTAAATCTGTTACATTTTCTCGGATCCTCTTTCCAGTTGGAGATGTATATAAAGAAGTCTTGGACTTCTAAAAAATATAATATGGAAAAGGGAGGTGTCTGTATGCATGTACATATGGTATGTTAAAAGTCTGCATGTGAAATCAACTTATAATGATATAAAAGAAGGGGTAGGAGGGTCATTATCGCACAATAGCTGTTCTGTGGTAACTGCTTTTGGGCAAACTCTTACCCCCTGGTTAAGTAGAAGTTAAACCTTGATAACTTAACCTATCTTTAACTAAGGGCTAAATTGCAAGCTACCAGCATACACACAGACAGTTACTATGGAGCAGCTAAAGCCTAGTCCCTTGCTATCCTGACGTAAATCCTATGTATGTACTCAAAGAAAGCAAGGTCAATTAAATGTACCTCTCACTTAACTCAGAAGGTGATGAGGTTCAAAAGTAAAGGAGAGAAACAGCAGCAGCAAAGAAACCTGATGTTTTTCACTGAAGAGCATCACATTTTTTGACCTGAAACAAATGAAATTATTGCATAAAATGATCGATTACACCCATGTCAGCACTTTCCCAACACCCTTGCAAATGTTGCCAGTTGTGGGTAAATCCAGTATGCATTCTCCATGTTCAATTAGTGCTACTTTTGGTAATTAGTTGTAAATTGCTTTTAAAAGCCGTTGCTGCTGAGGTTTCCCAGCTAATCATGCTGTAATAAAAATATTATCCTTAAAACTGAACATGTTGCTAACTTTTTAAAAAAATTGTACACAATTTCAAACTTTTATACTAAATGTTTGAATTCAGAGATTATAAATAGCACCAGGATTTTCTCATAGAGGTTGATAAGATCTAAGGATCATGATTCATCTCTTATGTCAAATATTACTGAGGTGCAAAGACCAAACTATGTACTATCTTCCCTATAAAGGGGCATTCAATAGGCAAAGGCTAGCACATCCCAAAGAACAGATCCTGCTAGTAATCCTTTTCGTCATTGGCCTACATCTGTGGTGTCAAACTTGCCTCAGATCAGATCCAGACAATGTAAGCTCCTTGCAGGCTGTATCTGGCCAAGGGTAAGAAGGGCTGCAGTGGTGATGACTGAGTTGGGATTAGAGGGGTTGGCAGAGGCTGTCACAGGACTTCAGTGGCAGGACTTGAGGAACTGACAACAGCAGCAGGAAATAAGCGGCTGCTGGGAAAGTGGGGCAGTAACAACACAGCCCTCGCTCACCCTCCACTTACTCATTAGGACACTTCTAATTTCCAGCCTAAATTTATTCTTGACTAGTTTAAAGTTTCCCTCACACCTACTTCCCCCCCACAAAAATTGCATAAAATAACTACTCTATACATAAAAAGGCCATTACTTTAAAGTCAGAAGGCTCCAGATCTTCTGGGGTTAAAAATAGGGGCTGAGTCTTAAAGGTATTTGGGTGCCTAAAGATGCAGATGGGTGCCTAAATAGATTTTAAAAATCAGGTTTTAAGTGCTCTATTCTTGCTCTCCCCTCCCTAAACTTATAAACTATTATAATTATGAAGATTGTGAGATGGCCTAAATTCCATATGTGGAAAGAAAGAAGAAATGTCATAGGCTAAGGTTTTTCTTAATGGTTTCTCTCTAGCTGCTCAGATGTTTGAAATATTGGAATAAACCCCATGAACTGGGAAAAGAGGATGACTGGACAGAATACAAGTGAGCTGATTGAAGGCTCAGAATGAAAAGACATGAAAATAATTAGATGACTATTATAACAATACACTGTGTACAGTACCAAGTTGTAGGCTGTGACTGGCATTAGCTTTTCTGTAATTCTAGTTCTTCCATAGATCCAATAGAAATCTTTGCCTGAGGATTCAGTTGCTGTGTGTTTCTTATCTCCTCTGTATTTTGTCAATAAATACATTTTTAAATAATTGATTTAGGGCCAAAACCTGTGATCCAAAGGCTCAAATCTTAATAAATTTATTGGGAATAAATAGGGGTGATTAAATCAATTGAAATCTCAGTAAATTAAGAGAATCAGATATTTAAGGGAGTTTTTCAAGGACCGTTGAAGTCAGTGAAAGTTTTGTCAAACACAGGATTAGGGGCTCAGTAAATGGAAATAATTCACTGGAAGGAGAAAAGAAACGTTGTGACCTTGGAAAACCTACTTCCTAATTTTTAAACTGATGTCAGCATTAAGAAACCATCTTATGCCTTATGACTTCAATCTAATAAATGCCAGGAGTATTCAGCATTCAATGCGGTGTGACCTGAAGCATTTCAGTGGGGATTACCAACTTTTATTTTTGAGGTAAAATCCTTTAGAACTCTGCAGTTGTCTCTACTTTCCTACCATATTCTATTCCCTATGTGAATTTTCCCATTTGAAGCTGCTTTCTTAAGTGCTGCTAATGCTGGATGACTTGCTAATCTTCCTGATCCTGAAAATTTAACTTTTAAAACTATTGAATGCTAATAGAAATAAGCTTCTGCTAGTTGTGGGGATTCTTTTTTTCATTTTCTGAGCAAGAAGCTCAGAGTAAAACAAACAGCAAAATGTTTCATGACTTTTTAAAGGGGGCAATTAAAATCCATCTTTCAGTTGTTCTCATCTGTTCTCCTACTCAAACCCACACTGCATTTGCCTGGCTACCTAGGTCTTTTCTAGGTAGTCTGAATATTATGTTTTATTCTTATTCAATACATAATATTCAGACTACCTTATTCAGGTAGTCTGAATATTATGTTTTCATCTGTAATAACAAGCTAACTGCAAAGTTTTTAGGGATACTGACTATAATGATGTTTGTCCAATTCCACTTTGTGGATATTGTCCTATTTGTTGTGCGGGACAACTGTGGGCTTAGGCCCACCAACAAAACTATCAGCTTCCTTCAAAGAGGCTGCTGGGTGCACAAGAGATTCCAGGGGATGACAAATGCGAAAACAGATGTCCACTGCCCCTGGAATGAGTCCAAGAAGTCAGTGGACACCACCCAGCAAAATTCTGCCTGGAGGCTTGCACAGGTGAGGGACAAAAAAATGGCTCCACAATCATCTGGGTTCCCCCGGTCAGAGCCTCCTCCTTGATCTGATAAATGGTGAGCATGGCTATAGCCAGGAGGAGGTTGACCAGGAGGTCAAAGGACTTGGTGGGCCTGTCCACGTGGAATGCATAGAAGATAAGGTGTGGGGAGAAGTTTGGCCAAAACCTCAGAAGGAGGTTCCCAAGAAGGTAGCAAAGGGACTGTAGCCTAGTGTGCTCAAGGTAGGCATGTGCCAGGGTCTCCCTCTGTTGGCAGAAGGGGCAAATATCACAGGTGAATACACCATGAATACTGGATTTGCTTCAGCATAGGTATTTGTAAGGACCAGACTGGGACTGTAGAGTTACTGCCATTTTGAACTGGGAGAGGCTTGTTGGGTGACTAGTGCCTCCTGAATCTGGGGGGGGCACCCAATCACAGAGCGGGGGGAGGGGTCCCCCCAGTGGTTGATTGCTGAGTGGGGGAATGGGGGTCCCCTCGGCAGCCAATCACTGAGTGGGGAGGGGGTCCCCCAGCAGCTGATCACCGAGCCTGGAAACCGGAAGTGACACCAGGGGACCGACCACCCCCCCACACACACACTGGGGGGGGGCATGCTGAGCACCTGCTGACACCACTGCCAGTCTTGGCAGTGGGGATGGCCCTATCGGGGGGGCATGTGCATCCCCCGTGCCCCCACTGTGCTGCCTATGATGGACTTGATTGTCCACTGCTCCGCATTCTTTGCAGATATTTACACTAAAGGCTTCTAAGGCTTCTATACATGTGCAGGGAGGCTGCTCTGATGCACTGTAATTATAGCATGTCAGAGCAGACTCGATTAATCATGGTAAGCATGGTACTCCAGCAGATTCCAGCATCACGTGTCCAACAAATTTTAGTTCAAAGTGCCCCACTACTATTTTTCAGCGTGGGGATGCTGATACATGTGACACTCTAGGCACTTTTAATTAACATGGCTCTCAGAGCCGCACTAATTAAACTGCCCCCCTCTCCCCGCCCCCACCTCCTGGAGCACATCTATACATGCACCTAGTTGTCGTCCTTATCTGGTAGCTCTTTACACTTGCTTAGTGCATGGGTGGCTGGGCACACCAAGTACAGGGAAATGACCAGGCCCAGTGCCTCAAAGGTGGGATTAGTGCAACTACTGTTCCATACTGGTTGGCATGGAAAGATGGAGTGAGGATAGCTCTCATGCATCTCATTGCCCTGGGCACCTGTATGCTTTTTTTATACCTCTGCCCCCAAAAGTCTAGAGCAGCCTTCAATTCTGGGCATATACCTTCTGAACATAAATATGGGGACAGCAAGGAAGGATGGTCTTGTGGTTAAGGCACTAGATTGAGGCTTAAGATATTTGTGTTCAGTTCTTGGCTCCATTACAGATTTCTCTGTTTGTGGAAGCTGATCCTCCTGCTTTTGATATCTTGTCCACTTAAAAGTATAAGCTTTATATTAAGGTACTGTCTTCCTCTAGGGCTAAGCACAGACATTCAAAAGGCTGGAGACAGAATTGATGTAAGTTAAGTGGTTTTCTGTAAGCAGTGCAAGTTAAATCAGTAGCAAACAGAACATATGTTCACCCTTTGGTGGTGGGGGCATGCAGTGTGCATGCACTGGCTGAAGCTGGCAGGCCAGGGGCACTTCTGCACACATCCCAGCATGCCCTGAAGGCTCTCCAGGTTGCTGGAGACTGTCGAGCACAGCTGAGCACTCAGGCCACCCCTTATTGACTGCCAGGCATGAACAAGTATTCCCCCTCCCTCTACCACACTGTCTGTCAGCTGCAGGCAGGCAGTGTAGGATGGTGGGTGGGAAAGGAGGCATCTGTGTCCCTGCATGAACCCCATCATGCAGCACCCCATGATGTACACACAGATGTGATACTGAGCCCAGGAGAATGCCTGAGTAGGCACAGCGCCATGGAACCCGAACGGGCTGCTGGGCATGGGCGAGCAATCACTTCTCCTCCTCTTCTCCCCCCCACCCCCCCATGCTGCCTGCCTGCAGCTGAGAGATGCCTGTGGCTGACAGACAATGTGATGGGGCGGGAGAGGGCTCACCTGTGCCTGGCAGTCCAGTTGATGCTGTGCCCACTCATGGCGATTCTGCTGGGCTCAGTGAAGGCAGGAGGTGCAGCTGCAAAAAGTGCCTGTGCTGGAAAGGGTCTTTGCTGACGGCTCTATGAGACCTTGGGAGTGGGGCCTGCTGGACATTTTGGCTGGAGCAGCCAAGCCAGGGTGAGTGCCAATGCTCTTTCTTGCATCATTGGCTATCCCTCGATACAAGGATGATGTCTGCCAGGGGAGGATTACTCATGAGTTTTAAGTGGCTGAGCAGTCCAATCCACGCTTTGCAAGGGTTTTCACAGACATGACAAGTGGTGCCTTGGCGGTGGGGCACAACTGTTGGCTAGGATGTTGTGTGCTTTTCTTCTTCCTCTGCTGTTTCTCAGCTTCCTGAGCAAAATGGATCTCTTTGAAGCGGGTGGTAGCTTGATGTATGGCGCAGCACCATTGAGACCTGTTACCAGCCAGCACTCCCCAATGTGTAGGGTTGATGCCACCCTTATTAAGTTATGCTTTCAGGGTGTCCTTGTAGCACTTCTTCTGTCTTCTGTGGGTCCTCTGACAATGACTAAGTTGAGAGAAGAGGACTTGCTTCAGGAGACGAGTATCAGCCATTTGCACACAGTAGCCAGCCCAGCAGAGTTGATGTTTCATTATCTTTGCCTCATTGCTGGCTATGTTAGCTGCAGAAATGATATTGGCATTGATCTTCCTGAGGCAACGCTGATGGAATCACTCCAGCTGCTTAAGATGGCTTTGATATGTCACCCACATCTCACACCTATAGAGGAGTGTGGGGATAACCACTGCATTGTAGACTAGGATCTTAGTTTCCATCTGCAGATCTTGGTCAGCAAAGACAGCTTTCTACATCAAGACTGACTGGGAGAGGTGACTGCCAAGGTATGGGAAATGCTCAAGATTTTCCAGGGGTTCCACCAATGGTAATTTGTGGAGGGAAAGGGGGACTGATACAGCACCATGGTCTTCCCAGTCTTAAGGGAGAGTCCCAGGCTGTGACAGGCACCTGAGAAAAGGCCAAGGGTGTACTGCAGATTGGTCCCAGTGTGCATAAGAATAACACAGTCATCAGCATACTGAAAGTCAGTTATGCCTGTCTTGGTAGATTTCATTTTGCTCTGAAGGCACCTCAGGTTGAAAAGCTGACCATCCATTCAATACTCAACCCCAATTCCAGGAGGAAGGCAGTCATGGATGAAAATAAATATCACAGCAAGGCAGATGGAATAAAGGGTTGGGGGTGACAACACAGCCCTGTTTGACACCACTATGGATGATAAATGGGTCTTTCTCTGATCCATTGCAAAGGACTGTGGTGGTCATCCTGTCATGGAGTAAATTGAGGACACTTCAGTGGACAACCGAACCTAGCCAGCACCTTCCATAAGGCTTCAAAATCGATGGAGTTGAAGGCCTTGGTTAGGTCAATGAATGCCAAAAACAGCTCCTGGTGTTGCTCACTTCAACATGAATTTGTTGCATGACAGATCCAGGTGGTGGTACCCCAAGATGGTCTAAAACCACACTGGGATTCTGGAAGGACGCCCTCAGCAAGGGGGAGGAGGCGATTCAGAAGGATGAGAGCAAGAATCTTCCCAGTGACAGAAAGGAGGGCAATGCCTCAGTAGTTCCCAGACAAGGTTCCTTGGGTGAATTTGATATCTTTTATTAGACCAACCCAAATGGTTGGAGAATAGTTATTAAGCAAGCTTTCGGGTTCAAAAACCCTTTGTCAGGCTCAGGAAGCTGCAGCAGTTGGTGTGTGCTCTTCCTGGATGGAATGGAAAGTGAAAAGGGGCTGGGCTGGGCTGGGCTGGGCAGTCAGTTGCCAGGCAGATTATAATGTATCAAAAATCCAATGTCTATGTTTAGTCCCTGATCTCTAGTATCCAGCAGGTTGATGAAATGGAGCTCATAGGCTCATCTCTGGGATGTGTTGTGTAAGTTTCCCTTGAGGATCAGGACTGAGAGATTGGAGAGAGAGTGACCCTCCTGTGAGAAATGTGCCCCCACCGGTAATTGGGTGTTTCTGTCTTTGATGGATTTCCGGTGTGCATTCATTCTGGTGCGCAGTTGTTGTCTGGTCTCTCCTACATATCTTCCATCAGGGCATTTGGTGCTTTGGATGAGGTATACTACATTCCTGGAGGTGCAGCTGTAAGATCCAGGGATGCTGATGGCTCTGTTGTGGGGTGTAGTAATTGTGGGGGTGGTGGAGATGCGGGGGCAGGTTTTGCATTTCTTGTCATGGCACGGTCTGGATCCTTTTGGTGTGTTCTGGGGTTGAGGAAGTTTGCTTCTGGTGATGAGGTTGGCGAGGTTCGGTGCTTGTCTGAAGGCTAGGATGGGTGGCTCCTTAGACCAACACGGCTACAACCTAAACCTCAGTAGTTCCCACACACTCACTTGTCCCCTTTCTTGAAGATGGTCACAACACTGGCATTCTTTAAATCAGGTGGAAATTCTTCATTAACCCATACTTTGATGAGAAGTTGGTGAAAATTTTTTGCTCTAGTGCTGTTTCGCCAGCTTTAAAGACCCCTGCAGGGATGCCATCTGGACAAACTGGTGCCTCACTCAGCCTGTCCTCTATTCATATAATTTGTCCTATTACCCCACCTGATTTGTTTCTTACATGATCTTTCTTGCTAACTGCACAACTCCTCCACAGGATTAAATGTAATGTAAGAAAGAAAAATTACTGGTTTTACAATGTATTTGATACCTTGTGCCATGCCATTTATCAGATTCCTAAGCAACCGCCTATTTCCCCTAGGGGTTTATTTTGTACCCACCATCAGCATGCTGCAGAATTTAGTACAAGAGCCACCAGAGATCCATCAGCTAATAATAAAACTAACTTTAATCATTTGACTAGGAAAGGAGGGTTATTATCTCGTGCAATTTGTTTTGCAATATTAAAAATATTCATTTTTAAATTGTTCCTTTCTGGGCTGTATAGCTGTCCTACTTGTTTTCTGCTTTGCAAATAAGAAGAACCAGAGTCTGAGGCTGAAGCAATGGTGCTTCCTAATAACATGACCTTACAGCAAATATGTAGCAACAGCTATGAAGGATCAGCAGGTTAAAACCAAGCACCTTTTGTGGCAAATTTTACTTCATGCTGTTAGTTGCTCCTTAATCTGAGCCACTGCTGCTTCTGTTAAATATATTCTTATATTACTTTTATCCTTTCATTTTGGTTAATTTTCACCAAACATTCATGTTCTGTATTGCCTCTAAATGCAATGCATTTTGACAATTTTTAGTTACGATAATTAAAAATTACCTGTGAAATCAGATAAAAACCAAGGCTGAGGTAGAGCACCCGTTTACTTCCATTGCTTAAACGTTCCTGATGACAGAGGCAATAATAATTTGTGACTCTGAAGATTTCTTACTAATATAACAACAGCACAAAGGAGGTTTCTGTGTCTGCTTAAAATTCTGACATGAACCAGTCATACCAATGACAGTGCAAATGATCCCAAGCCTTATATAAGATATGGTGACTCGAATATCTGTTTAAATTATTAAGTAATGAACCATGGACAAATCTCCCCTGTCATTTCTATGTCTGCCTGCTGTGCCAAGTACACAAAGAAAGCAAGAAGCCAGTGCATTTTCCAATCTGGAAGCTTTTAGGAAAATTACAGGGTTCTGCAGAATTTCAGTCCCCATTAATACTGACTAGTGTTAAAGTAGAAAAGGAAAGATCCCTTATACTTGTTTTCCTCAGGGAAACTGACTCAGTGTTTAGGTATAATGCTGTATCTAATTGAGAATAATTACTCTATAACCCTAAACCTCCAATTTCCTTTTTATGTGGCAGTCGGTTTTTACTCTAGTGTTAACATGTGCAAAACAAGTAGTTCTTGTAAAAGATGGTGAATGAGTCAAAATATCTAGAGGATGTCACTTGTTCTGATCAATGGATCCAAAATAAAGCAACTGTTATTAAATAACAAAATGCTAATTTCTAATCCCAGATTCAGAGTACAAACGCCCATTTCTTTATTTGCCAACCATAGCATTGTTGGAAACAATTGTAATAAGGTGATCCCAACTCCCCCACTCATTAGTGTCACTAACTCTACAAGTAGTTTTCTTGCTGGAGCTTTTAAAGATGTCTCTTTGCTGTGACAATTGTGAATTAAAAAAATGAATACTAAGCACTCAATAACATTCTTATTACAAATAGTATTCCATGCATGTACTTGTATACTGCAAAAGGGAAAGGTGACTTGGTTAAATATTGCAAAGATGTCCAAAAAATGGCTGCCAAGGTTCTTTGAGTAGATGTGATATGTTTTATTAGACCAACTAGTTGCCTTGTCTGCCTATGTCCTTAGACCAACACAGCTACAACCAACAACCCCAAAATGGCTGCTGCTTTTAGCAAGAGATATATAAAAAGAGAATGTGCTAATAGCCACAAAAGCCAAACCACAGAAAAGACATTTTAGAAAGTGTTTCTAACTGTCTACTGCAGGATTTACTAGGATATCTCACATTTGAAAGTTATTAAGAGTACCTTGGATTAAATTTTTTAAAATATGAACATAACAAGCAAAGAGATCATGTGGTCTATCAAGCTCCTCATTTAATAGTGCAGGAAATAAATTTAGGGATATCTCTTCACGTGACTTCTAAATATCTGTTTGTAGTAGGAGTGATTCATTTTTTCATGAATCTGATTTTTCATTCCTCATTTTTGTTGCTGGCTTTTTAACTATTCTTTATGTAAATTCTTCCCAAATTACATTCCAACATACATAATTATCTCTTTAACATCAGTCTATAAGCTAATGTTTTCAAGTTATTTGTTATCTTAGAATCACTTCAGCTAAAACATACTTCTGTATTAAGAAATCACCAAGAAGTCTCCTCAAAACTATAGTACAATGCTAATGTCTCTAAGGCATTCAGTACTGAATAGTTGAACATCATGCTAAGTTTTGCAGAATTTTTCCATAGTGATTGCACTTCACTTGGAAGCATCTTCCATTGACTAATTTTGCCTGATGGTGTGCAGAAGCTTATAGTTCTCTTTGTATGGCTGCTATATCTACCATTCCTTTATGTAGACACCATGAAATTATTTGTTTGAAAATGGACAAATCAAGAAGAGTTGCATGTTAATTAGTGAGACTGCTTCAGCAAAGATGTATCATTTATACAAAAAAATCACAAAAATTAGGAACCCCAATGAACCAACGTCTATGGGACTATTCTTACAAAATCAGCATTACAGGCTGATTCTGAGGCTCCTGCTCAGGTTGAATAATAGAAAAGTGAAATACTGTAAGTAAAATTCTAAAATCAGAGTAAAGTACTGTGCAGTGTGTGCATAGGCTTGAAGCCTTGTTCCAATATGTTCATATATATATTTAAACAAAAACAATGTTCACCCTTGAAGATCAGTTTCATATGTATGCAAGATGTTATTATTTTCATTACCTATGTAGTAATGATCAGGTACTTCCATGTAATTCTATATCCTTGGGTTTTAATTAAAGCAGAAAAGGCTTTGGAAGAAGAGAAGGGCATGCAGGGAAGAGAGAGCAGAAACAGTACAGAATTACTTAGCTTGTGGAGTTCAGAAGGCCTGGCTCTGCAGTTATTGTGCTTATGGATTTTACAGTCTCCTAGAGACTTGAGTTAGACTTGACATTAAAAGCTGTAAGCAGACCTCACAGACTCCTTCAACCCACCAAGTGCACATTTCATCAGTTGCCCACACACATTCTGTGTTTATGGGCATGCCATACACTTAATTGAATGTATACTTTCTATTGTGTATGCTCAGTAGGTAGTAATCAAACAGTTTTCAGACTTCAGCCAAGGCAGATGTAACGAGAAAATAATTTTTTACAATAGGAACATGATATTTCCCACACCTCCCTGCCACTTACAATAATTCAAATATAGTCTGTCCCAGCCGCCTGCGGAAGGTTCGGGATTGAGAGTATGGTCGGGGGTAGAAAGGTAAGAAAGATTTATTGACTTAACAAAAACACAACTACGCGTAGTAACAAGACAAACAATGACAGACAAAAGCAATTTGCGTCGGCAACTTATCGGCAGTCCCCTCTGATGCCTGATACACAGCAAGCTTCTCTTTCCACAAAGTTCAGTGAAGTCAGGCATCCCTGAACAGCACTGTCCAAAGGGGTACCAGGAAGGACCCTGGAATGCAGTCCTTGGGCTCCTCAAGGTCCACGGGCCCACCGATCCAGGCAACAGCTAAATAATCCTTTTTACAGAGCTGTATCTTCCTTCTGAATGGTTTCCAGATATTCCAGCTAATTTATAGCTTCTGAATGATACTGATAACGTACAACCATTCAGATTCCTTTTACTTCAACTGTCCTTAGACTGACCAATTAGCAGTACAAGCCTTGCATTCCTTTGATAAGGTAATTTTAGCTATGCCACAGGGCTTTATTACTTTAAGGCTTTGCTAAATTTACTAGACCTTACTTTATACAAGGCCTCACTACATCTTAAACTTTAATTAGACTTTTAGCAACAACATATAGCTTAATATCTAAACAAATACAGAAAAAACACTTCATCTAATCTTTATAGGGCCTTCAGCAAGCACCTCCATCACACAAACATAATTTCAGCTGTCACAATAGTCAAAGAGGTTGCTCTTAAACTTTTCAGAAAAAAACTCACCATCAAGAATAAGAAAAGCATGACTAATTTCAGTGCACGTTGTTTCACAAAGTATAAATGGATTGCAAGCAGTTTAGGATAGGGACGAGGTCTTTCTCCATGGTTCACACTCTGTATTGTACATGGGAATGTCATTCTTAATTGGAGCGTCTTGATATTATTATAAGAATAGTAGTAGTAATAAGGAAAGTATGTTGAGCATTCTAAGCCACAGTTTGCTGGTAGTTGCTTTCCTTGCTATAGACTGCTAACATTATTTTCCTTTCTTTCATCAAAACCAAATCCCCCCCACACTTTCTGCTCCTTTCCACTCTGTAACACATTTATGAGCCACTGTTATAATCCTTGGCTCCAGTCAGCTGTCTCTTCTGCAGACTAGGAAACTGATCCTGAACACAACTCCCCACTGAGGTCAATGAAAGTTTTGTCTGAATGAGGTTAGCAATATTAGACCCCAAAGACATTTAACTTGTTTTAAAGGTCCTTCTGTGAGTTATTTTCCAAGTCACCTCTCCATGAGTTTTCTCCTACCTATAGCCCAAAGCCAGATGCAGTTATCTGTAAGCTCCTCTGAGCTGAATAAAAGGGAAAAAAACTAACTCCCAATTTAATATGTGATAACTTGGCTTATACAATGCAATATTATATATCCCTTTTGCAGCATATGTTGCACTGTGCACTCATTTTCAATTTCCTCTAGGTGTTCCTTTCCATTACTATTGTTGAGCAAATTATGTTCCATTCTATGCAAGTGCTTTTATCCTGAAACAGGCTAATTTCTAAATCATTATCCCATTGTATTTTTGTTCCATTCTTTTCCAGTCACTCTGTGATTATGAGCTGGAGGATGGCTTACATGAGTCCCTCATTTTGAAAAAAATAAACCATTGGGTTCTGTAATGAGAATTGTAGTATTTTTACTTGAATACATAGTCTGGAAATTTGTAAGCTGGTATAAACTGATTGCAATGAATGTGCTTCTTCAACATGGGGAATACTTCTACCTAAAAGCACACAAGAGGAGCCACCCAAAGAACAGACAAAGAACTAGGAGTACTATCACCATGGTGCCCCACATATACACTACCAAGGTGAGAAGGGAGTATAGTGCTTGCTTTTAAGTATCATTTCAGTGGTTGGTTCAACTCTAGGTAGAACTTCCCATGCCACCACAACTGCTATTGCACAGTTGCCAGCTGCAGCTGCTTTTTATTGCCTCCCACCACTCGCCCCCCAAATTTGGCACCCAGAGGGTAGCTGGGGCCAGTGCACCAATGGCACCACCCTTGCTACAGTACTGCTCTAGATTTACACCAGTAAAAGACAGAAGCATATTTGACACACTGTCATCACTACAGGATCAAATATATATCTGCATGATAGACATAATTCCTTCATGAGTTAAAATTGCTCAGAAAATTAGCATGAGAATTCTGTTACTTGACCTCAAAAAACACTTTTTTTCACTCAAATTGGCTGATGCATTGTGAATATGTTTATGGATGGGAGAGCAAAATATAGCTCTGACTAGAGCCTTGAGACAGACCCTTACGTTGCTCAGACAGACCTTTTTTTATTTGTCGTATGACTTCACTGACGTCAGTGTAACTACCAGGGATTTCTGCCCGGTCACATCAGTGGTGGAACAGGAATGACCGCCTCCCTTGCTGCATTTACAGACATCTGATTATTGTTCTGAAATAATTTGCTATCATTGTTCCATTTATGAAAATTATCCACAGCCATTCCAAGGTAGGAATTTTCTCCTTTCATGACACAAACAGTGCCTGAATTAATTATTTAGTGTAGTTCAGCTTATTTTAATTATTAAGCAGAAAAATTCAGAGTGAAGGCATAATGCTGCTGGCATCTATCCCAATAGTTAGAGTTGCCAAATGGAATGAATTGTACAGAGAAAAAACTGTTCATCTTCCTTCCTTCCCTTCAGGATTTTGAGGGGAATCATGGGAAGGGCTATTAACCCCTCCCCACATTGCTATAAAGTTACCCACATTGTTACTACCTCCTACAGGATAAGCAGCCCAAGTCCCCAGTGTTCCCATCTGTTTTACAAGGGATAGAAATGAACAACCAACACTTACACATCCCGCTTTGGGTGTATCTTACTGCAGACTTAACCCAGTTTCTTATCTGGTTTTCTGCCCAAACCCCACTGAAAGGATTGTTAGGTTCAGTAAACATAGGCATACATGAATGAGATGAAAAGCAAGCTTCTGCAGTCCTTCAGTTCCCTCTGACTAACTGACCTGAACTATCATTTCCCAACTCTTAAACTCTGTAGCCTTCCAAAGAAGGGAGAATCTTCAAAATTATAACTTCTATCACTATACCTACCTCATTCCCACTCCATAAACCCCCTTGAATTCAGACTTGCTTGCCAGCTGGGAATAGAGCCTGGAAC
>NW_005842264.1:216778-226063 GCF_000455745.1 Alligator sinensis | reverse complement strand
TTTCCCTATTCTCCTAGATATGACCAATATGACACTTCCTGGTTTCTTGTACCAGGCCTATAGAGCAGCAGTCTCTTGAATCTACTGCAAACGCTGTGCTGTGTGTAGCATGCCACAGTAAGATGACAGCATCATCCACACTGTCATTGATGAGTCTGTAGACAACACTAACTTTTTGGTCCAAAAGAGTAATCAGACCTTGTCAGCACCCTAGTACCACACAGATGACCGGTAAATCTCATGCAGAGATTCATAGATGTGCTTTATGGTCAGTCAAGGCCTGCATAATTATTGACTACTATCTTTTGTAGTTGATGTGGTCACCAGAACCCCCTGAATTAAAGGCCAGCTATTATTTCATGCTCAGCAACTAAATCCACCCCCCTGTAGGTAAACCAACACAGTAATTCTTGCATAGACCTTCAGCAGTTCAGCAAAATAGCCATAGCCAAGGTTTCAAAAACAGGTTAGATTTTATTAGTACAATAAATTTAAAGAAGAGAGATATAACAAGGAGTCAAATCTGTTACACAACAGCTTAGAACCCCAGCTGCTAACCCAAAGCTTATAGCCACTTCTATACAACCAGTCTGGTTACATTAGTACTAGAATCTTAAAGAACCAGTATCCTTAAACAATGGTTAAATACTAGCCTATAACAATTTGAGGTATGCAAAGACAATAAGTAGCAATGTTGGCACCTAAATGGCAAGCACCAAGAGTGCTGATTTTATAGGGGGAACCCACAGGAATTGCAAAGTGTATTTGATGTTTTAATGTGCCATGGCAGCATCCAGCCTGCATCAAGACCCTCTGTGAGACTCAAACCACTGTTGAAATGGTCTATGATATTTGTCCTAACCTCTGTAAAACAGACACAAGTAGGAATAGTTCATCTTCCTATGCTAGATCCTTGCCCTGGTACTAGCTGGAGTGGACAGAAGCAAAGAGTGTGTTGAGCTTGAAGTGTTTTATGTCTTCGTGTTGGACAGCTAAGAACATTTTCACAGAGGTCTTGGGAAGGACAGATTATCTTTGTCATAACAAACTATGTATGAAACTATTTCAAGAGTGGTTCAAGTTAGGTGGGCTCTAAGAGCTCTTGAAATTCACCCCCCAAAATTCTGAGCAGTGGGAATGCTTGCATGACTCTGAATTGAGTTAAAATTATGCAGTGGGGATACCTGCATCCAGGATTGGTTTACAGGTGCCTATGTGTGAGTGCTTGAAACCAGTGTAATTATGCAGTGACAACTACTATACACTCAGTCCTGCAGTTTTTATAAAACCTAAACAGTCAGCAATATTGGTGTTAGTCCTATCACTTTCATGAGTTCCTTCTTGCTTTTGTCACTTCATTAAACTCACTGCCAATTTAGAATAAAAAACAAGTGAGAGGGAGAGCTCAATTATGTCATATCTGAGACTAGCTTCACATATAAACCATTTGTCATTAGAAATGCTGACACTGATATCGGATGCTGTCTAATCCAGAAACAGATTTGAGAGAGAAGGGGCACAGACCTGACGCAGAAGCCTGTGCAGACACACTATATTCTGGGGGTCTGTTTGCAAAACCTATGGAGCACAGACAACAAGGGCTTCTGGCTCAAAATACAACCAAAACATTATCTGAATGAAGTACATGAAACTTATAGATGCCCAGCCCTCCTGGAAGCCAAACCCCATATACTTTAAATAATTGCACACTGAATTTTGTAATTCACTTCTAAAGGTACATTTGAACTTCTGATGTGCTAAATGCCCGTTTAACCCTTTGTACACTGAAAACACCATTGCAGTCCCCCCTATTTAAAACTGATTTGTATTATTGCTTGATGATATTCTTATTTTGTTATTTATCCTATCATTATTTGAAATACTCCTTCTCTTGGCTTATAAAAGGATTGGAATATGATCTGATAAGTGATTGGCAGCCCACTACAATCAGCTTAATAGAAATTTATATTCAATATTCTTTCAATGATGTATTTGGTCTTTGACAATTACTATTATTAGATTTGTAAAAGTTATTTAAATGTAGATTAGAGTCAGAGTGTCAAAATCAATCATTTCCCACTTTGAAGGGGAGACAAGCTAGAGGGAGTGCTTTTGATGATGATTGACCAAATTTGCGCAAATACTGCCATGTAATTTGTGACCACAATATGACAGGAAACCATGTCTTGAACTCAAGCAGTTAAAATCTATCCATAATGTAGTTAATGTACTTTGCTTATTGAACAAATTACTCAATATTTTTACTATGATACTCAAGTTAGAATGTGTCTATATTGTATGCTTCCATGTAGGACGGAAAGACACAAGCTTTAAAGTTTTAAAGTAGCAAGCTCACATTCTGGAAGCAGTCTAGCTAAGGTAAGCTCCAAGCAGAAGCCAGTTTTTACCCTGCTTTTTGGCTTTAAACAAGCTAAGTTGATCTCTACCCAACCCTGAAGCCTGTTGTACAGACATTACTTGAGTTAGAAGAAATGTATGTACATTTGTTGTTCTACTGGAAATGCATATGCTGCTGGAGGTCAGATTTGAAGGTATCACTAATTAGAATGTTCCCAGGCAAAGAAGATTAGAAAGTTTTATAAAAAGCTACATATTTTGAAACAGAAAAACATATTACTGGAGATCATAATGCTTTCCTTTATCTTGAAATTAATTGGAGGGAATAATAGAAAAAGTCTCTTAAGGCTAATATTTTCTCCCCTTTTTTCTAATCTTTTTCCTGCAGCACCATTTCCATGTGTGAATTCCTTGTTTTGTGAATCATCATCTCAAAGTCTTTAAGAACTCTTTTTCCTCAAAGTTGCAGTAACTGAGAGATTCTTTAGGTGTAATTGTGATTATGATGAGTTATTAAGGAAAGTTTGGGTTGTTCTCATGGCAGCATTATGGCCTCTGTCATCTTCTCATTTTTTCCTTTGTGCTTTGTTGTCCCTTGAACTTGTAGGATAAATTACAGTAAGAACAAGCATCTCCTGGATATCTACCAGCAAAACTAGCATATCTAGCAGCTGTAAAAAAATTATTGACAAATACTATTATGTCATAATTCATAAGAGAGTAACTGATTTGGAGTAGACTGTGGAACCCCACCCCCACCCCCCCACCAATTACCTGGTTCTAAAACCAGTCCAGATAATCTTAAGAATCTGTGCACAGTGCCAAAAGTCCTGTGCCATGAGGCTCGAGAGCCTAGGCCCCCGGAACATCAGGTTTTTAGGGTCGACAGTTCGAACACTGCCATGTGCCACTACTCAGCAATAGTAGTGCTGAGATGTGGCAGATTGATGTGTGATCAATCTGCCACATCTTGATCTTGTTCAGTATGAGACAGGTTCCTTGCTGACACCAAGGCTCTGTATCTGGTTTCATGGGTGTCTTCTCTACAGGGCTCCTCCTCCCTTTCCACCCCATCCACACGCCAACTGAATGTTAAACTTGTGGCTGCTCTCTGCCCTCCCAAGTGTGGTATCTCACTGTTGCCCCTAGTGACTCTCAACTCCAAAGGGTGATCCTAAAGTGTGGCCTTTGGACTTGAGTGTCTAGCTTGAGATAATCACTTGCCCAAATTAAAGAAATAAATATGTAGCAGTCCATATAATCTCCAATCAATTTTACATCTGAATGCATGGCTCAAGAAACAAACTAATAAACTCAATTATCTCCGGCTGTAGTTCATTAACTCAATGACCATGCCTCATTTGCCCTGTCTTTACAACATCACACCATTCCAGCTATATTCCTATGGATTAATTGCTGATCTGTGCTCACGGTTCCTTCAGTAAATCAAGGGTCCCACTATTAATTCTGGGGTAAACAAATCAATTACACCAGCCTCTCCCCGGGCATCAATTCAGAAGCTTATTTTCTCAGGCATTCATTCCCCATGTGCGCTCAAATTTCATACACAAAAAAAATAAAATAAAGATTTGTTTGTATCATGCACTTCATCCTTGGATTGCATGTACCTGTCACCATAAAGGAAGGTCAGGGTCCTTGCTCTGTCTAGCTTGGAGGGAAGTCCCCAATCTTCACTTTCCCCACTACTGCTCCAGAGATCTGGGCACATAATGTCAAGGCCTCCTCTGAGCTGTTAGACTGTGTAGTGGCTCCTCTTATCAGCACAGGAGATGCTGGCTGGGCTTTCGGCACAACATGGCTCTGCCTCCATGCCATGCTGCCTCCTCATCCTGCTGGCACCGGGCATCCAGATATCCTGGCAGCTCCTGCATGCCTGCCTATGCATCGCAAGCAGGAGCTTGTGAATCAGGGCTGCCAACACTCCTCCTGATCCGCTGCACCCATGATTTTCCCTGCAGGTACGTAGAAGCTGCCTCCAGCCCTTACCGGGCTTCACTGCTTTTCCTCAGTGCACAGAGGGGGTTTTCCCAGGGTCCCTGCCCCTGGGTTCCTCACAATGCCTTGCCCTCTGATCCCACAGAATAGTTGAATCAGGCTCCTTTGGCCTAAATTGTCTTATAAACCTGCTGCAAAGAGTTCTTAAAATCAGCCCAGTCATTAATTAAAGCCATAATCATTTTAAAAATAGAAAAGAAAGAAAAGAAAGATATTGGCTTCTCTAAACCTAGGAACAATGTACATGTGACTTTGGAATTATGTGCCCTATAATTTGGTGTTGTTCTTTACAAAACTAAATTAGGGTAAAAAAGTCACTGAAAAGTTTGAGCATGTGTGCACAAAATAAGTGAGCATTCCCACTGTACACACTCACCAAGTTTGTTTGGCTTCAGTGAGGACACTGCTGTAATTCTGAACTTGGAAACTAAGTCTGTACTAAAAGCTGTTAACTAGCTCTGTGTGTTTCTATTTGATTGGCAATACGCTCATAAACTCCCCTATTACCAGCATTTTGAAAAAAGCTATTAGGACTTGATAATATGTGACATTATCATTTATACTAATGGAACCATTAGTGACTAATGGATTTGTTTTGATAATGTTAAAAATATTTTGTCCTGGTAATATATAAGCACCACTTAATAATGCCATACCATTTTTATAAGGTTTCTAATATATGTGTTGCTCCTATAATTCTTCTATTGCTGAAATTATGGGACACTATATTTTTTTCAGACCTCTACTACTTACAGTTTGTGTTACTATTAAAAAAACAGTATTAATATTGTGGAAATAGGTGCCTTAGATGGGGTCTGTGTTGGGTGATGAACTATCTATCTGCCATCTCAACTCTTCTGCCACGACTTGATTACTGGATGAAAGGGAGGGGCTCAGTGAAGATCCTCTTCCTGGGGGACCCCGGGGATGGTAGTACTCACTGTCTTGGTGTGATGTTCCGTGAGGCTCCACCTCCCCTACACCCTGCCCACTTGCCAACTGAACGAGTGCCACCTGCGTGGTTCAGCCGTGTCCTGTTGACCCTTTTCACCAGGGGGACCAGCATCGGCATGGGTCCTGGTAGGCTAGCCCAGCTGACATGACGGCTAGCGTCTCTGCCTCAGATGCTGACGAGCTAGGCTTCTGTAGGCTGGCGTCCTCCTTGCCGCCTTTGGGCGGGACACTTCTAATTGCTCCTTACTAAATAGGTCACTGGACAGGAGGAGTCGGGGAGCGGGGGTCGAACTGCCTCCTCCCTCCCAGCCTTTTACAGGGCTCAGCTTCCCCTGGTTCAGGATGCCAGCACTGAACTGGCTGCAATGCCCTGCCTGCCACAGGAGCCCTGTGCTCCATGCTGGATGTTCCCTCTCTCTCCTCCTCCCAGGCCCTGGTGTGGCTTTTAAATCTTCCTGTGGTGACTGCTCCAGCTGCCATGATTGGCTCCACTTTTCCCTGCCCGGGGAACAGATGATTAAACAGCCAGTATAATGCTGTCTCGCGCAGCCGCAACCGTGGCTGTGGCTCCAGCTCTGGCTGTGTCCCTGGAGGTAAGTTTCCCCAGTGGGGGGGGCTGCTTGTGGGGCTTGGCACAATGCGGGGACTGCCTCCTCCCCTTTGGGAGCCTGTGGAGGTGTCTTGCCACCACAGACGTCCCCCCTTAAGTTGCAATGTGGTGTCTGGACCCATCATATGATTTCCTGCAGAGCCTGATGTTCCTCCTCATGGGTATGGCATGCTTCCTCAGCTGACTCACCTGGGCTACAACATCTAGAGAGGAAATCAGCTACAAAATTTATCTTTGCCGGGGTAGTGCACTACCATAAACTTAAAGGGTTGTAACACCAGAGCCCAGTGAGAATTACGGGCATTTTCACTTTGTTTCCTGATTAGCCATTGCAGTGGGGTTTGATCTGTCACCACCAGGAATCCCCGTCCCATCAAGTAATACTTAAAATATGCTCTTGCCCAGCGTATCGCCAGGCACTCCCTTTCGATCATGGCATACCTGGTCTTGGCGCAGCTGAGTTTATGGCTGGCGAAGGCGATCGGGCGCTCATCTTCCCTATATCTTTGCAGCAGTACAGCCCCTAAGGTGTTGCCCAATGCGTCTGTCTGCAATATGAAAGGGGCAGAAAAATCAGGGGTGTGTACCACGACATTGCGATGTATCGCTTCCTTCAGTTCCTTGAAGCTCTCTTTCATTTTTGCCATCCACTTCAGCACCACTGCTGGTTCCCCTTTGAGCACATCTGTGAGGGGTGTGGAGAGGCCATGAAATGTGGTATGAAGCTCCGGTAATAATTGATGAGCCCCAAGAAGCAGAAAAGTTGTTTACGGGTGTGTGGTTCCTGGAATCACTGTATGGCCTCCACCTTGTCTGCCAGGGGGCAACTCACCTGCCACAACTTGATATTACTGGATGAAAGGGAGAGGTTCAGTAGAGATCCTCTTACTGGGGGACCCCGGGGACGGTAGTACTCACTGTCTTGGCATGATGTTCCATGGGGCTCTGCCTCCCCTACACCCTGTCCACTCACCAAGTGAATGAGTGCTGCCTGCTTGGTTTAGCTGTGTCCCATCGACACTTTTCACCGGGGGACCAGCATCAGTGTGGGTCCTGGTGGGCTAGCTCAGCTGATACGACGGCTAGCATCTCTGCCTCAGATGCTGATGAGCTAGGCTTCCATAGGCTGGCGTCCTCCTTGCCGCCTTTGGGCGGGACACCTCTAATTGCTCCTTACTAAATAGGCCACTGGACAGGAGGAAGGGGGGGTCAAACTGCCTCCTCCCTCCCAGCCTTTTACAGGACTCAGCTTCCCCTGGCTCAGGATGCCAGTGCTGAGCCGGCTGCAACACTCCTGCCCGCCACAGGAGCCTCACCATGCCTGGTGTGCTCCACACCAGCATGTTCCCTCTCTCTCCTCCTCCTGGGCCTTGGTGGGGCTTTTAAATCTTCCCACAGAGGCTGCTCCAGCCACCATGATTTTCTTCATTTTTCCCTGCCCAGGAAACAGCTGATTAAACAGCCGGCATAACACCGCTCGCGCAGCCATGGCTGCAACTCCTGCTCCGGCTCTGACTGTGTCCCTAGAGGTAAGTTTCCCCAGTGGGGGAGCTGCTTGAGGGGCTTGGGGCCCGCGAGGACTGCCTCCTCCACTTCAGGAGCCTGTGGGGGCATCTCACTGCCACAAATATAGAGTACTTTTCACTGCTACCCAGGAAACATATAAGTATGTGTCTCATGAGCGGGATTCCTGGATTGATCAAAAAGACATGTTTGGTCTTGCTTCCTGTACCTGTGCTCATTCCCACCTGCCATGATTTGATGGGAGTAAACAAAATGTAAAACTCACAGTTTGAAAGCTTCCAATTTTAATAAAGGCTACAGCATGCCATTTCCCGACCC
This sequence comes from Alligator sinensis, assembly GCF_000455745.1. Taxonomy (NCBI): domain Eukaryota; kingdom Metazoa; phylum Chordata; order Crocodylia; family Alligatoridae; genus Alligator; species Alligator sinensis. The sequence continues at coordinate 218,283 of NW_005842264.1, read as the reverse complement.
TGCTGGTACAACGTATGCACAAGCTCGGTCACACTTCATTAGGTTTTAAGAAGGACAAACTGCAGCTCTTCCTGCCCTCTAATGCAGACAAACAGCTGCTCGCCATGCCGATGCCGTGTACGGCAGCTTGTAGTCCTTTCTCCCATCACCCATATCTGGGATGAGAAGAGTTCTTAAATAAGATACAGTTACTAGGGATGTAGCATATGCATCCAGTCCCCATCTTCTTCATTCAAAGTCTCTCACTAACATCGAGTACCTGTCCTGGAGATAGCTGCATCGGCTTCACTCACGTTGCTCCAAGGGCACCACCATCTGTCATCCTTGAGGGAAAATGTTCCTTCATTCTGGTGCCTGTGCCTCCACACAGGAAACTGCCCCATTGCCCTGGATGGCTCTCAGCCACTGTTCTGGTTCCCCTTCTGGGGGGGAGTCTGAATTCAGCTCCTGGTTCACTTATACCAAGTCTTTAAGTGGCAATTAACACACTCTTGGCCAACCCCACTGCTGGTCAGGCAATCCTCAATTAGCAATTGACAAGTTTCCAGATCAGCTCCAATGCCAGTCTGCACCTCCTTAATTGACAATTAATACGTTTCTCAGGCAGCTCTGTAACAGGGCCACTGGCTCCCTGTTACAATCCTCAAATGTAACGGGGAACCCTAGCCCTGTTACTAAGAGACAGGGTGGTCCCTTTAAATCCAGAACCTTCCAGTCACAGCCAGCCAGTCAAGTAGGGGCCAAGGCTCAAGCCCTGCCAGCCGGTCAGGTGACAGGAAGAGGAAGACCAGGACCCTACAAATGGCAAGTGGAGAAGGCCAGCGGGGCAGCAGGGAGGGGGACTCCCAATGACCACAGTGCCATGGCTGCAGGCTCTGTTGGAAGACTATGCCATGCTGTGAGCCATCCTCATGATCATCTAAAGTAAGCAGGCAAGTTGCCTCTTGTTTCTGTATTGCCATTTTTCCATTATATGGCCTTAGAAGTCTATGATTTGTGTTGAATGTCAAGACCAGTGGTTTGGGTGAGACTATTTGGGGAAGGAGGAGGCCTCATTGGGGGCCCACTGCAGTGTGGGGACCCCAGCACCAGAGAGGGCACAGTATTTGGGGGTGAGCTGACCCCAGTGCCAGAGAGGGCACAGTATTTGGGGGTGAGCTGACCCCAGTGCCAGAAAGGACGCAGTGTTACGTCTCAGCTGTGTGTTCTTGGGCAACCCTGGCACAGGATGCAGTCTGTCTGACTCACAAAGGACTCACCCCCACTCCCTCCCCTTCTCTACCTAAATGAAACTGATTAAGATGCAGTGAGAGACGCACCTAAGACCCTCCAGATAAGGGTGACAAGAGTGAACCAACTGCCCTAGGTCTCATTTACATCCGAGATGGAACCAGATGACCATTCATTTACATGAGAGATGGAGAACAGAAAGCCTGAAGCAGAGACTGCAGTGAATTCTGGGACCAGAGAAGCAGGGGAGCACTGCATGATGGGGAATCTGTGCT
>NW_005842264.1:211041-215444 GCF_000455745.1 Alligator sinensis | reverse complement strand
TTAATTTGTGTGTGTTTGTGTGTATGACTGATTTGGTGACTGGAGGAACCCAGTCCCATTGAGATTGAGTCCTGCAAGATAGCTCCACTGGGGGTGAGGGCTTGCAGAAGGGAGAGATACAGCTCCGTATAGTAACACAAGCAGCACATTGACAGAATCACCAAGACCCTAGAAACTATCCCTAATAAATGAGCACACCCCACAGTAATGGGCAAATTTGGTAACAGCAGTATTTGGGGGTGAGCTGACCCCAGCGCCACAGAGGGTGCAGTATTTGGGGGTGAGCAGACCCCAGCGCCACAGAGGGCGCAGGAGCCCAAGTGAGGTTTTTTTTGAGAACTAGAGCCTGGGAGACAAACCCCGATTAGTGGGTTTATTTTGACTGACAGGCCTAGCTAGAGAGAGAAGGGGTAGGCCCACAGCAGCCAAGACTCCAACATAAAGAGGAATTTACAAATACCATCTGCGGGGCTTGGGCTGTGGTGTAGGCGAGGAATAGAGCCACAGATAGTGTCCCCTGGCATCAGGGCATACAACGGGCAGCCTCCCACTTAATTAACAACAATTAATTAATAACAAGGCGTGGCAAATGAGAAGGCGGTCGGTTGGCCCCTAACAGATGGGCAGGGCCACCAGTAGAGGAACCCTGAGCAGGCCCCCCCACCCCCGCTACACCAAATCTTTCCTTTGTCTCATGCATTAGTGTTCACGTCTTGCATATCAGAAATGAAAACTTGAAGGCACAGAAGTTAACTTTTCCCCCATCAAAAAAGTACTGATAAGACTGGGAGGAAGGTGATTGACTCCCTATCGCATTTGGAAGGTCATGAAGATTATTGTGTGACCAAACTGTCAAGAGTAGGGGCTTGCTATAACTACATGCAGCTCTGCTCTACTGTATTCCATCAGACAATTTCTAAGTATTTTATCTTTGAGACATCAACTGGCAGAGCTGTGCTGGAATAAGAATTTCTATTTTATTGGGAATCCCATTATTTTGAAATGTTTGTTCTCATTTAGAATAAAGTGACATTTCAAAATTCCTATGATTTTTTTTTGATCCATTGAAACTAACTGATCTGAAGGAAACTGTGGAAATATCCCCACAAATGAACTAGTTCTAAAACCAGTCCAGATACAGCAATCTTAAGAACAGCTGAATCAGGCTCCTTTGGCTGAATTGTCTTCTAAGCCTGCTCAGAAGAGCTCTTAACACCAGCCCAGCCATTAGCTAATACCATAGAAATATTTTTTTAAATAGAAAAAAAGAAAACTATTGGTTTCTATGAAACAAACAAAAAATTCTATGAAATGTTTTTAAATAGTTTTAGATGCATCAAAACTAACTGAACTTGGGCAGGCTGTGGAAATATTCCCCCAAATTAACTGGTTCGAAAACCAGTCCAGGTAAAGCAATTTTAAAGAACATTTGAATCAGGCTCCTTTAGCCTGAACTGTCTTAAAAGCCTGCTGAAAAGAACAATTTCAATGTTGACTATATCATATGCATTTTTATCTTTGTAAATGAAAAAAGCTTGTAATGAAAATATCAGTTTCCATTTTGAAAATGTTGCAATAAAACATTTTGAAATAATATGTTTTGTATTGATCTTTTTTTAAACAAAATGTCATTGGACACATGCTTACAGAAAGTTTAGTTTTTTTACAACATATTTTCAGATGAAAGATTGTTCCATTAGATTTTCTTTTTTAACCCACACTAACAGATGTTATCCCATTTTAAGACTGGAGTAATTAAGGTGAATATACCCTGTTTTTCAAAGGTGTTGAGAATTTTCAGCTCTTATTAACTTCACGAGGAGCTGTAGGTGTACATCACCCTGAAATTATGCTAATATGTCCCTGATTGTTTTCTCTTATGTTAGTGTGAACAGAAGTAGGTCCACTGCAATCAATCACAGCTATCTACCTGCTGGTTGAGAGAATGGCATAGGAACCTCTCATAAAGAACTAAAATGGAGGTCAACACTGAATTATTTATTCTTGGTGAAAGCTATAGCACAGACATAAGGTTGCTAAGAGTCACAACTGATTTAAATAGTAGAGATATCAGACAGGACAAAAGGGATTTGAAAAACATGTGTCTTATTTTAATTTGGATTTTAGCTTCTTAAGTTCCATACTTCGTCACTACCCCAAAATAAATGGCTATTAAATAGCCAATTTCCTTTAAAAGTCTCATGTACCAGTCATTTGCCTGATTTAAGCTGGTGTAGCTTATTTGAAGTCAATGGACATACATGAACTTTATATCAGCTAATGATCTTACCTATGGATTTTTACATAAGCAGTTAGTTATATACAGAAGCAACCTTCAATTCTAGATTACAGAAAAAACCAAAAGCAATAATTTAATCTTAGGTTTCCACTGTTCATGATGGTCCGCAACATCAGCAGATTATTTAATTATAGCCTTCTTTTTCAGTCAAGGACCATACATTATATTTTGCTGAGCATGGAACTTGGAGATCAAACTAATTCAGAAGGAAGGTGCTGGCCATTGTTCTAAGTGAAGTAGCTACATAAGTAAAAAATCTAAAACAACTAATGGCAATGGGAGGACACTGGGGTGTCTAAACCAAGTTTCCAAAATATTGTCAGTTAAGTATCACTTTTAAAGGTGAACAGATTAAGTACCATATTTACTCACATACCACACATGTTTCTTCCAAATATTAGCCTTCTAAAATTGGGGTGCACATCTTAAATAGGGACCTGATTTTTCTTCCCAGAAAAGCAGTGGTGGCATTTCTATTCAGTGAGCACTGAGGGAGTCAATTGACTTCATGGCTTATTAGGATGTACTTGATTCGTGTTAACTGGTCTCCACACAACAGGCATTAATGACCCACTCTCCATTCTAATGATGTTCCACTAATCAAGCTATCCTTTCTTCGGCAATTTTGTGCTATTTAGGTACTCCTTAGGAGCATCTACATGTGCAATTATTACAACTGAATAAACTCCAGTGCAATTTGAGCAGGAGTAACCTAATCCTGACTTCACCACATACACATGCATTTAAGTGCAGAAATTTATTCCACCATCAGATAGTACCTGTGTCTGGTGGGACTATCCTACGCCAGAATAAATTAATCAACTGTACCCTAATTGTGGTGTACATGTAGACTGTGACAATTTACTGCACAGTAAATTAGTCTACTGTGCAATAAACCACATGTGTAGATGCTCTGGTCTCTCTCCTCCTATTTCATAGCCATGCAACCTATTATTAGGTCATTCAAAATCCTAGATTTGCCTGTGGAGTCCAGTCTTTAGCAGTAATTTAGTTTCAGCTTTTGGTAAATCTGCCAATAGTTGCTTAGAATTAATCTGAGAGAGGGTTAAAACTGTAAGGAGACAGGGGCGCAGGTGGTATTCTCCTTTCTTCTTCCGGTGAGTAGGCGGGGATGGCGACATGAGGCCTGCATTGGCGAGGTCAACCGGCGCTTACAGAGTTGGTGCCACCAGGCGGGCCTTGGGTTCCTAGATAACAACCCATGCTTTCGGAAGGGGGACTTGCTGGGGCGGGATGGACTTCACCTGTCTCCTAAAGGCAAGCGTGTCTTCCCTTTCAGGTTGGCTGATCTCTTATGGTGAGCTTTAACCTAGCCTCACCGGGGGGGGGGGCCGCAGGAAGACATGGAGACACCACCCAAGCAAGACAGGTGACACGTGAAAGGAGTGCCCAGGTAAAACACAGGGGTCTGGATAGTCTTCCTAATCGGGGGGTGGCATGTGCAGCTACACAAGGCCTTAAAAGCCTGTATACCAATGCTCCAAGTATGGGAAACAAACAGGAGGAACTCGCCCTCAGAATAGCCAGTTCAAACCCAGACATAGTAGGCATTACAGAAACGTGGTGGGATTCATTCCACGACTGGGCAGTTAGCATTAGGGGCTATAGGCTCTACAGGCAGGATAGAGAAGGAAGGAAGGGAGGGGGTGTGGCACTCTATGTCAAAGAGCAATACACATCCTCTGCCAGCAAAATGGAGTCGGAGGTGGGGCAAGCTGAAGTGCATTGGGTCAAGATACAAGGGGGTCGTGGGGAGAGGGATTTAACAGTGGGGGTCTACTACAGACCCCCCAACCAAGGGGAGGAGCTGGACCGGAAATTTTCGGGTCAGCTTGCAGAGGCACTTAAGGCAAGGGATGTAGTTGTCATGGGTGATCTAAATTACCCAGACATCTTCTGGGAGGAGCAGTCAGCCAGGTCGGACTGTTCCAGGAGGTTCCTGGCCAAGATACAGGACCTTCACTTAACCCAGGAGGTGCACAGTCCCACCAGAGGGAATGCCCTGTTGGACCTGGTCCTGGCCACAGGCGATGATCTGGTAAGGGGGCTCCAGGTCCTTGACCACCTGGGTGATAGCAATCAT
>NW_005842264.1:207941-209008 GCF_000455745.1 Alligator sinensis | reverse complement strand
TTAGATTAGACATCCGTAGGAACTACTTCACAGTTAGGGCGGCTAGGATCTGGAACCGACTTCCAAGGGAAGTGGTGCTGGCTCCTACCCTGAAGCGGCCTGATGCCTACCTGGCTGGGGTCATTTGAGCCCAGTTTTCTTCCTGCCCAGGCAGGGGGTTGGACCTGAAGATCTACAAGGTCCCTTCCGACCCTATTTCTATGATTCTATGTACCATTCGCCTAAGCAGGAAAAGAAAGTGAGTGAGTTGAAGATTGGGCTCTGTTCCCACTGTATGCAGCCAGTGAGCGGACGCGGAAGATGGCACGAGAACTGCATTAGAGAGACCAACTGGCGGCTTCGGCAACGGTGTCTTGAGACACGCTTCGGCTTCCTGGACAACGACCCTCACATCACGACAAGGGACATGCTTAGTTGGGATGGGCTTCACCTGTCCCCCAAAGGTAAGCGTGTGTTCTCTTCTAGGTTGGCAGATCTCCTCCGGCGGGCTTTAAACTAGGCTCATCGTGAGGGTGGGGAAAGCCATGGACCACCAAACTATGTGGCACCCACAAGGACAGCCCAGCCTGAAGAAGGAGAACATCGGGAACCTGCAATCCATGGACAGCAATACAGCATAGGTAAGCAATAAGCAGGTAAGCAATAAGGGGCCCTTTGGGAATTGGAGCTGGGGGGCAAAAAAGGCACCAGTCACAGGGCTCAAGTGCCTATACACTAATGCTAGGAGCATGGGGAGCAAGCAGGATGAACTAGCACTCCTGCTTGTAGAAAACACCTACGACTTAGTAGAGCTACCTGAAACCTGTTGGGATTCTTCCCACGACTGGGCAGTACATATTGAGGGTTATAGGCTGTACAGAAAGGACAGGGTGGGGAAGAAAGGGGGAGGGGTGGCGCTCTATGTCAATGAGCAATATACTTCGACCTTCATCAAGATGGAATCGAAGGAGGAGAAAGTAGAAGGATTGGGGGTTAAGTTACAGGGGGGGCAAGGAGAAAGGGATTTGGTGGTAGGGGTTTGCTACAGACCCCCACACCAAGGGGAAGAACTAGACTCAGGGCTCCTG
>NW_005842264.1:201665-205592 GCF_000455745.1 Alligator sinensis | reverse complement strand
TCTGTTGAGGTCCCTTCCGACCCTAACATCTATGCATCTATGAATCTATGAATAGGAAATAATGGCCACAAGCTAGCAGAAAGCAGATTTAGACTGGACATTAGGAGGAACTTCTTCACAGTTAGAGTGGCCAAAGTCTGGAATGGGCTCCCAAGGGAGGTGGTGCTCTCCCCTACCCTGGGGGTCTTCAAGAGGAGGTTGGATATGCATCTAGCTGGGGTCATCTGAACCCAGCACCCTTTCCTGCCTATGCAGGGGGTCGGACTCGATGATCTATTGAGGTCCCTTCCGACCCTAGCATCTATGAATCTATGAATAACTCTGGAAAAATATTTTTTCTTCATTCTGCCATTCCCAAAAACAATGTGTGTGTTATATTTTGGGGTGGGGGCCGGGAGTGGTATGCAAGAAAATATGGTATTTCACTAGAAAATGTTGTTTTACGTTTTACATTGCAACTTGCTTAATGCAGACCTTGCCTTGGCCTGCTCAGAGTATTGGTGATTTTAAGGTAGGTTTTCCTGTTTGGAGCCTCCTGTGGGATTGTGGCTTTAATAAGACAGAGAAGGCTTTCCACAGTTCTAGCATCTCTATCTTCTCATTGAGAGTCCAGAAAATCTTATATTTGGAGAATACTAGTGTTTCACACCAATAATCTACAATTTTTTAAAAGGGATTTAAAGAAAAAAACAATCTGGTAACTGCCAAGGTAATGAAGAGCATACTGCCTTAGAAACAGTATTTTGCAGTTCCATAGCACTAAAGATCTCTTAACACTTTCCTTTTTCCACACTGAAATTAGTTGAGTCTCATACTGCCCCTGCAAGTGCATCATATAAAACAGAACTGAAAACTTTTAAAGATCCTATTTGAATTAAAGTGAAAACATCTCAGAACACTGGAGCAGAAGGTTATTTTGAACAAAACTCCATCTCATGCAGTATTTACCGGGGAGAAAACATGCCTTTTCAACAGACCTATCGTTTTTGTTCTATCTCATTATCCCACAGGGTAACAGTTATCATTGCAGCTTTTGTTCTTCTCTTAAGCCTAAGAGAACAAAGTATTTCGGCATTCAAGCTCTCTAGCAGATGTTTAACAAGTTCAGTCAAAATAGAGAACGTGCCCCAGCCTGGAGCACAATGTTAATTATGAGCAGAGATCATTCTGACAGGTGGTAGGATTACACAACACCACAAATGGCTTTTACCAAAAGATTAAAATGATCTGTGTTCAGGAAGGAAAGGAGACAATGGACAAAACAAATCTTCAGCCAATAGTTTTAGAATTTTTCATCAAATATCAGGATAAGCAGTTTTCACCTGACAGGGTCTTACTACTCCTGAATCATCTGCTTCAATATAGTAGTTCTCCATACAATAACATTCTCAGACGTGTTCTAGCTATCTCTAAGCCAAGGGTGTCTCTGCCCAGACTCTAGGGGTGAGTCAGAAGCCATTTACCACAAGCATGATAAACTAATTTCCTCTTTTACTCTTACGATAATTCTAATGACTAGGTACAGACATTACACTTATCATTCATCTCCCAAGTGACTCTCAGTACTCTGCTGGAGACTTGTATCTAATTCCTGGAGACTCCAGGGCAATCCTGGAGGTTTGGCAACACTAACTGCATGTGGCTTGTAAGACAGCAGCATGTGGGCCACAACCAGTTAACATGCAGTCCATAGGCGTCTGCAGCCACCTCTCTTATGCCATGCAGCAGTGAAGGCCCTGGGGGAAAGGGGGCACTTGCACAGAGTACAGCCCCTGGACATGCCAAAGTTGGACACCCTTGGTATGTCACACCTGCAGACTTTATAAACTCTTTGTAAACTGCGAGAAGGAGCTTACAGAGCTTAAAGTAGCTATTGGAAGTATCTGGGCCCTTGGAAGACCAAAAGCAAGATGGTATGAAGCTCATGAAGTTGGCTATATAGCAGTTTATAAATACAAGTGCTAAATTCTGTAGCAGTAAGCATAAGGGTTACAAATATAAAGTTTCTAAGGTTGACGGGAGGATAACTATGGAGACACAGTAGAGAATTAGAGGCTCCAAAAGGCAAATGTAGCCCTATGTCAGGTTTTTTACCAGAGACAGAAGCAGTAATGGTTTGTCTTGTAAGTCTGATCCCCTTTTATAGATCTCAGTGGAGACAGAGAAACTACAAAACACTCCTTTAACAAGGTTGCTGCAGAAAATATAGCCTCATCAGTTCAATTCACAATCCTAAATTGTTGGGTTTGGTATCCAGATACTGTGATTGGTGCTTTATAACAGAAGCAGGCAGATTATAAGAAACTTTTAGCCAGCCCCATTTCAAAGACTGAGTAAAATAGAGAATCTTCAGAAAGGTGTAAAATCACCTAATTTAATGAGTCCCTTAAACCTAAAACACCTCCCCTCCTGAAAATTACCTGACATGACCCTAAACATGAAAGATTTCAGGCTATGAGGAGTCTTTTGGCAAAGACTAAAAAGGGGCTAGACATAAAAAATGTTTCCTCTTCTTTCTATTATCCCCACTCAGACCTCTCGGACACAAACTCTTTTAATTCTGCTCTAGAGTCATGGCTTTAATCTTGGGCGTACCTCATCTACCAGGCCACTCACTAGCACTCTTCACTTGTTTCTCTTCTGCTAAAGAAGCAGTTGGATTCTTTGCATAAAGCTGATGCTCAGCCAGGTGACTTACATTAATGTAGAAACGGGGCATGCCGGCTTTCAAGGTGAACCATATTAGATTGTCTTGAGCAACACTTCTTTGATTTAATACCACCATTAACTTCTCAAAAGACTACCTTCAGTCCCCAGTGCTTGTTTAATCAAGCATCTTTTATCACATAAAATTCTTCAGAAAATATTTGTCCTCTGTGGCAACAGAAATTGAATTGCTAGACAGTCTCTTAAGTTAATTTTTTTTGTTGAAAAAAGAATATTTATTTTTTTCTTTAAAATGATTTGAAGCCGTGAAGCAATCACTGTCATTCTCTGGTTCACAGAGAACTCAAGAAAACTCTGATGAAGATATGGTACCCTTACGGTGTTTAATAATGTAACAGACTGTTGCCTGCACTCCTGAATTTTGTTCACAGGGGAGCTTCTGAAAATGAAATAGTTAATTTTACAATAGAGATTATGAACACATCCCCTGTGCTCTACATGCTTTTTCTACTGTGCACGTACAACATACAAGATGGCCTTATTTCAATCTTAGCATATTTAAAGATTTTCTTCCTGCTGTTTGAAATGGAAGTAAAATGTAGACTTTGGGATCTCCAAGTTCAGAGCTTGATAAGAACATTAAGCTTTTGTTATTGTTTGTGCCCTTGGCTGATTTTGATGTTTGTTTCATTTGGGTGTCAATACATGCGAGCTTTAATGTTAACTTCATGTATGAAACTTGATTAGGTTTAAGTCAAATAGGAACTCATAACACAAGATGTTTACTGTGCAGTAGCCTAATTAGCTGAGTAGTAAACATTGTACATCTACATGCTTGCCCCTATTAGACTAGAGTAAACTAATTTATTTCACAGCAGGATAGTACTTGTAAATGCTGCCCCAGCTGGATGGGGCAAGACGGTGCTTCAGTGTGGGGACTGCCTGCCAGCCCCTCCACAGCATGTTGGGATTGAGCTGGACTGCTCCAACCCAACTGAACATGCTGCAATCCCAGACGCAAGTGAAGACACAGCATCCAGGAGTGATAGGCTCTGGAGTTTATTCATACGCACTAATAGCACATGTAGATGCTCCCTTTAAGAACAAAAGAGACCGTTATAATCACTGGTTTGACCTCCTACGAAACACAAACCACAGTACTAGTCATTTTGGCACAAAAGCCCAATAACTTCTGTTTGAACTAGAATATGGGTGAATTCTTGACCCAATTGAAATCAGTAGATGTTTTGCTATTGACTT
>NW_005842264.1:195212-201634 GCF_000455745.1 Alligator sinensis | reverse complement strand
GACAAGTATCTTAACTCAAAACCTCTTACGGAGACATGCAGGGTGCCTGTACATGTGCTCGGGGTCGGTGGCGGGTGGGGGGGGAAGGGGAGTGTGTTAATTAGAGCAGCTCCTGGAGAGCCGTTCTAATTAAAACTCTTCATCATCATGTATTTAACCCTTGGTGGTCTAAAAATGGCCATGGGCTGCTTTATCTAAACCTTGCCAAATGAAGTTTAGATAAAGTGCCCCAGTGGCCATTTTTTAAACCCACGGGAGCTTATATACATGACAATGAGGCCACGCTGAAGCATTTTCATTAGAACACAGAGCAGACTTGATTACTCGAGTCTGTTGTGATGTGAGCTGGCAAGTGTATAGGAACCCCCAGTCTTTCAATAGTCCTTGTCATAAAGAGTCTACCACATCTCTCATAGAACAGTTTCAGTTGTTACCCTCACTCCTGGAAAGCTGCATTTCCTCTCTAAATATTTCTACCTTCAGCTTCTAGATATTAGATCTTGTTATGCCTCTGTTTACTGTTAAAGAACTGTCAAACATCTGATATCGTCCCACTGTGTAGATACTGACAAATTATGATAAAGCTACCTCTTAACTGTCTCTTTATTTACCAAGATAGATTCAGGTCCATAAGTTTCTTGTGTAAGGAATGCTGCACTATGTCATGTTTTATTAAAAATAAATTATTACATTAAATTTAAGCAGTTATTTCTCCCTCTTAAGAGAAGCTGTTCCTAGGAGTTGTTGTATCAGTGGACATTGCCACAAAATATGATGTTATAAATTGTAATATTATGCCATTTATTTTCATGTTAGATATTCCTACAGATGATAGAGGGATCTGAAAGTAAAGCTTAAGATTTAGGGTTACAGACAATGGGAATTCTATTTATGATTTGTGTCACAGGAACTTAAGAATAGCAAAGGCATTTACCTAACATAAATTTCAACAGTTCTTTCAACAAATATATTGCTGATGGTTCATAGTCAGTTCTGAGAGAAACCTATCAAGACTTTTCACATTGTTAACTTCCCTATGCAACTCCCACAGATTAGATTCGATTAGAGCAAGACACACTGAACATGTTCCTGGGGAGTGGGAAAAACCACATCTGTGGCAAGTGGAGATAGTCTCTTCTGTTTTGTATGCCCCCCTATTAAAAGGGGTTTGGTTATATCCACAAAGGAACTTAAATACCATACAGCTGCTATCAGAGCCTAACCAAAAAAACTGGATCCTCAAAGCCCCTGCTCAACTGCTGCCTATTGCTGGATGTGCCAACATCTGTAGGCATGTATGCTTCTGATATTAATGCTCTCCAGACACCTCAGTGAGTGCTAAGAAACCCAATGCCTCTCTCAGGCTTAAACTTGTCAGGATTCACAGCTAGGTGTTCTCTCTAGGTCTCCTCTCTACCGCTTGTGAGAGCTGTATCCCCACCTAAGTGCCACAACTCATAATAATGGTTGAGTAGTCTTAATATGTTTGTCTCAAAACTGACTATACATAAACAGTAAAATATTTACTTAGGAGAAGCATTAAACACATTAAATAAACTAATTACCCTTTGAAGTATTATGGTGGGTTTTTTCCTCCTTAAATGATTTCCTCAAATGTTTAGTATGACATATCCAGGCATTATCTTCCTTGCATCCCATTTCCAGTCTATTGTTAAGCAATACTTATTATTCTGCACTTCCTTTCAATAAAAAGAAAAAAGCCTGGATATAAGTATAATAAATGTAACAATACTTTCTATTTCCTGTGGCTTCCCACCTTCCACTAAATATGTTTCCAGATCAAACCCCTGAATCCCATTACCTTTATTACTTTCAAAAAATATAATACTAAAATAACCTATTTAAAATAGTCTTGAACTAGAACTTGAATAGCTGGTTTGCCCGCTCCAGTTTTTTCAATCTGGGACAATCTCCTTTTGGGGAGCTGTATGGGATAAATGAGAGGAAACCCAATATTCTGACTGCTACATGGTAGAGGAAAAACAAAGTCAGTAATCATTCATGAAACAAGGCAGTCTGCCCCCTTAAGAAGGGGCAGCCAGCTCTGTTAAGGAAGTTTAGCTGTGAGGCATTTGACGAATGGGAAAGTGTGAAGAAAAAAATTGCACAGAAAAGAGAGCAAGCTATGAAAGGACGCTAAGCTGCTGTGCAGGGACAAGCTAAAGCAAAAACTAGCTCTTCTGATGTCTAGAGTGGAGGGAGGATTTTGGTTTGCTTTGGCTGGTTGGTTGGAATCTGAGGCTTATGCTGAGAAAAATAAAGCTGCTGAGGAACTGCTAACAGAAACCTCTCCAATAAAAGGCAGCAGGATAAGTGACCTGTTTACAGTGCATAAATAGGATGTACATTTACAGTCCATCAGAAATATCAGAGTATAAATAATTTTCTCCCTGCAGGATCATCAGTTTCTGAGGAATGATCTTGTAGACAAGGCCTCCACAAGGTAAAATATTTCTAGAAAACGTCTTGGTAGATAAAAACAACAAAACAAAACAAAAAATGTGCAAGAGGAACTGCCTCTGGGAATATCTCACTTGGCCAAACAATTACTAATAGAAACAAAATCATTGCAGAAATGGAGAAGGACAGATTCACAAAGGGAACAAATGTAGTGCAACATTGTGAATCACAGAACCAACCTTTTAGGTGCCTTGCGACCTAATCAAATCAATAGCTCTGAGGTGAAGCATCTAGGCTTCTTATGCTAGTGCATGGGGTGAATAAAGTATCTAAGAAAAGTTTTCACAATACCTAGAATGCAGAATGAAGAGCTGTCCCTTGCACCACACCTATATCTGGGATATTAGCCTCTTGTTTGAATGCACTTCCTCCTCCCAGAACTCAGTCTCTTTTCATAAAATGCAGCTAGACTTGCAAGAGGTGATAGTTTACCCATTTATCCAATGGCTCAGTGGGTAAGAACACTCCCCCAGGATGCGGGAGAACTAGGTAAGTCTTTACTCTGCATGAGAGTATTTGAATCCACATCTTCTCCCTCCCCAGGGAGTGCATTAACCCACGTTACAGCATATCCAGTGATTGGGAACTTGGCACAAAAGAATTAAATACTTAAATATCAATTGAGTTAAAGGGAAGGAACAAGAATGGGAATGACTTTAATGTAGAGGTCACAGTTCTAATGAGGGGTGGAGAGGAGACCTAGAAACTACACCTAGCTTGTGAGTGATGACAAAAAGTCAGGCCTGAGAGAGGCATCCGGATTTCTGCAGTCACTGGCTAGAGAGTTTTATATCAAAATCATACTTGCCTACAGATGTTGGGCATATTCAGTATTAGGCAGCTAATATATAAATGATTTCTCTGGCTCAAACTACCTAAATAATCATGTTTTAAAATTATTACTTTAGTGAACAGAAGCAGTTTTTAGTGTTTCACCATCCAACCTTCTAAAGCACTTGACTCTACAATACCCAGTCTGTGCTTTTTTAAAGGCATTTCCGTTACATTTAAGGTAAAGCTATGATGGCAAACAAAATATATCCAAAGAAGCATAAAATGCTTTTGAAAGATTCTCAGAGTTACCTAAACCCGTTTGGCGCAGTTAATTCTTTTCTAATCTCCCATCTTCAGCAGAGCTGCTATCCATGCATTTTCAATTCAATTTGCTGTTTAAATGAAGTAGTTGAATTTAACTGATGCATAAAGAGTAAATTCAAAGGTTTGATACTGCTCTTGAATAGATGGAGGACACTTAAAACTCAAGACGGGTCAATTGAGTCACAGAGGTATAAGACCAGTGTGGATCAGAACACGAACCTGGCCTCTAATTTTGTAAAGGTTAGTGCAATCAGTTTGCGTTATGAAGACAGCTACTAGAACTATAGTAATATTTAAAGAAATATTGATTTAAAATGTAATCATTTGTTCTAGGTCACAGGTCTTCTGAGTTTCAGAATAGAAACCTTCATCCATTTCCCCAGCATTCATGTCATTTATGTTCCACTATGATTTTGCAAAACCAAAAGTTGAACTCTTTCTTGGAACATAAACAACATATTTCCTAGTAATCTCAGTTTTTCCACATTATTTGAAGACTCATCTCTGCAACAGATTTTGCTGCTAGGTGCTATTTCCCGTGGTACCACAATGTTATGCTAGCAACATTAAAGCTACTAGTGATGAGAAAAATAGCCTGTCAAAAAACTAAAAAACAAAACATTTTAGCTTTATTTCAGTAATACAACTTTCATAAAAATAAGCAAGCTAAATTCTCACTCCTCTGACCTCTCACACTTAGTGAAACATTTTTTCATAAAATAATAATAAAAAAAAGCTTTTAAAAAGCACTCTGAAATAAAGTTTTAGCAATCCCATGAATGATTATTTTTTCTTCCCTGTGGAGAAGTGTAGAGTGAGGACTCTATTATACCAATGTTTACAGGATACATCTTATTTCTGAAATACTGTGCATCTCACCGAGCATAGATATTATGGACAGTATGACGGTGGTGATATCCTTGTAAAGGGGCATGGAGGCTGCAGAGTGGAATACAACATGCACAGTGAATATCTTATTTCATTTTTTCTTGTGAACAGTGTGGGAAAAGCAAAGGAATCTCACATAGACCTTACTGGTATGCCTTGCAGGTCTGTCTTGAAAGACTTCCATTTAATTTTCATAGGCTACTCTGTTTTTTTGTTGGGTTTTCTGCATGCTCCTGAGCGCACAAAAAAATCACAGGGTTCAAGCACTGTACCTGAGCATCAACAGCCAAAGAATTAGCTGCAGTCTCCTAGGATGCTACCAATAACTGAATTAGTAGAACTGTAGTCAAGTCAATACCACAGATACAGTCTGCTCCTGCTAGTCAAGATATATCGGCAGTGAACTGCCCCATGTCCACACTCAGCTTGCTACTTAATGACTGGTGGTGTTTCCTTCACAGCTTACTGAGGCAACAGCTAAGAGAAGATTTAGAGATGCTTTCAGGAGCCTATAATTGGGGAAAGTAGGGTAAAACTCTCATAGATTTCTGGGAAACTCAGCTATTTCCTCAAAGGTCTCAAGAAGGAGGCCAGACTGGAGAAGTTATTGTTTCTTCGGCTCAGAGAAACATATTTTTGCTGGCTTTCCTGAAAATGAATTACCAGGCACTTTAGGATAATCAGAATTAATCTGCTAGGCCCTGGAAGTACCTGTAGATATCAAGGGCCTGAAAACTACACTCCGGGGAATTCATGCTACAAATCAAGGAGAGGTGGGGGTGGGGGTGTAAACAGACAGACTGAGGTTAGAACAGGTTTGTGGAGCAAGGTAGCAGGAAGTGTGGTGCTGTAAAGGGAAGGCAGGCTGTAGGTGTGGCAGAAGGCAATTAAGTGAGCCACATGACCTAAAAAGGGTCTGGACTTATAGGATATAAGCCCAGCGCATGAGCTGGGCAGGCAGCGTGGCCTCAGGAGCCACGGAGGAAAGAACTCCTGAGCAGAAGGGCTACAGCAAGGCTCCTGTCTAACACCTGAGGAGGGGTTAGGGAAGATCGGTGGTTTAGGGATTGGGATTGCAAGGGTGGTAGATATCTCAACTGGCTCAGGAACAGGGCTAGAGCCTAAGGGTTGGAGGCTGAGCAGCAAAGCCACAGCCACAGCGAGAAGAGAGCAGGAAGGGCCAGCGGCCCCTAGCCCAAGAGGGGCGGGACCAGGCCCGGAGGCCCATAGCCCACAAGGGGCAAGAGTCTGGGTCAGGGACCTGTAAGCCAGGAGGGGTGAGAACAAGTAGGACCAGGGAGGGACCTGTAGGCCAGGAGGGGCAGAGTGTGTTGGAGGTAATGAGGCCTGAGCCCAGGATGGGTAGAGAATGCTGGCCTAAGGCCAAGAGGGGTTGAGATTGTTTGAAGTGCAGAGGCCTGAGCCCAGGGGGGCCGGTCTGGGAAGGGGCTGGAGGCTGTGGTGGAGGCTGTTCCAGGTTGAGGCCCACATGGGCTGGAGTTGACACCGAGGCAGAAGGCCCAAGGAGGAGAGAGCGACTGGGTTGGACAATGGGGCTCAACACCCAATGGTTGGTAAAATCTGTGAGGCTTGGGCATGGCTAAAAGGGAAGATGAGGAGGCCATGCAATTAGCCCTCAAATGATGAGCTGTGACTAGGCCTGTGTGAAACGACTAGTATTCATTTCAGATTCAGCCAGTTCAAGGGACAGTGGTTTGATTCAGTGATTCAAATCACTGTCCTGAATCCATTCGGCTGAATCTGATTCAGAGATTCAGTTGCTGCTGAATCTCTGAATCACACAGGCCCATCCCCCGCCCACTCTCCCAGCCCTGGCAATGGCTGCCCCACCCACCCCAGCTCCCTGCTCTTTAAACCGCCCCCTCCCCGGCTCAGCGGGTGCTGCTGGGCAGGGGGGTGATTCCCACTGCCCCAGGCTACATGGGGGGCTCTGC
>NW_005842264.1:183098-194997 GCF_000455745.1 Alligator sinensis | reverse complement strand
TGGGCCGCGCGGGGGGCGGGGCGGGGGGAGCGGGTGGGGGTCAGAGGGCACTCAGGGGAGCTGGGGGAGCAGGCAGTGGATGGGGCCTGGCAGGGGTCCCCCCCCATGGTCCCCTCCCCACTCCTCCAGCCTGCCCTCCCCCACCCCCTACTTACCAGTTCGGAGTCTGGGTCCAGCTCCCTGCTGCAGCAGGTGGGACTGCCCAAATCTCCGAAGCTCTCCAAATCTTTTCTGAATCGTTACAAGCAGTCTATCGTAAGAGATTCTGTTGCAAGCCAGTTGGAACCAAGTGCATTGTGCAGAGGATCAAATGACACTGTGCTGAACAGTCAGAACGCAGACTCGTCCTGAAGCAGACCTGTGCCAGATTCCTTGGTTCTGAGTGATTACTAAACCATAAATGGTACCAGGAATAAACTGTACTAAGAACATTACTATTAATCTTGGCTGGAAAGAATGATGTGGGGAACTGTGTCTTTTGAGAGACTCTAGCCTGAGCCAACTGGTCCAATTTGTTAGGTTATGCAGAGGCTCATATTATGCCACCCAGAATGACTGTGTGGTGACCTCTTGTCATAATTCCCAGTATTCTGCAAACCTGCAACTCTGCACAGAATTACAGGTTTTGGAAAGATCTCCACTCTCTTGCTGCTTTATAAGCTCTCTCTCCTACTCCATTACTGTTATCCTTTCTCCTGAAACCTAGGTAACATTTGAACATATAAAACTGAGATAGATTTCAAATGAGCATTAGATCACACTAGGTTTTTACATAAGTGAGATGCTTCCTAAAGTGTATTTTGGAAGAAGTTCTGATTGTGAGGGATTGTAATCTTTGTCACTTTGTAGTAGAACAAAATTTTGTTCTTTAGTCCCTCTGTTGTCAGTTTAGCCTACACTTCCCTTTCTGTGCCTTTTTGTCTATTTGTGTTCCTTGCACCAACTCCCTATACTCTAAGCATCAGACCTATTGGTGTATCTGGGTTTATTACAGGGGTGTAGGTTGTAGCCGTGTTGGTCTAAGGATAATAAAAGATATCAGATTCACCCAAAGAACCTTGTCTGGATTTATTTGTGTTTCTTGGAAGTTCAAATACAAGGTATGAAGAATGTTTCTTTGTGTAAGGGGTTTTACACAGTCTTCAGTCTGCTACCAATGGTTCTGGTAGACCTGGATATCCTAAAAACTGCCCCCTAGAGGACAGCATACATGCACCAAGACAAGTGGAGTGAGACCCCTGAGGGAAACAAACATTATCAGGCAGATACCGTGTTAATGCTTCAATGTTCAGGTGTATACAAGTCCATGATCCTTTTCTACCCCTCTGGCATTAGATATTAACATCCATGAAATAAATGTCATGTTAAAAGAAGAGATCAATGGTTAATATTTCAAGTTTTGTATACAGCACCAGTATACAAGTTACAGTAACTTAGACTTGATGGGGGTGGAATAATGAATGCATAAAGAACCTGATAAGTCTATGCCACAAAATCCACTTAAGCTCAATTATACAACAATTTATTCATGAAATGGCCCATATTCCTGATCTTGCCAGGCACATATTATCAAATATTGTGTTTCTTACTTTCAGTATATTGGTGTCTTCAGGATGAATAAAGCTCTACTCACTAATTGGAAAGCTACCTTAAGGCAGGATGTTCTCTAGTTTATTTTTCTGTTTTAATCCCATGAGAACATCATAGGCCTCCACTTAAAGAACAAGAAGCAAAAACAGGAGAAAGTATAATGGAAGGTAGAAATGAGAGATTTTTTTTTTCAAAGCAGTGAAGGGATAGGAAAGCTCTTGGATTTAAATACAGTTATTTGACAGGTATCTCTTTCTTCTAAAATTTCTGATTTCTTTCAGCTCAGCTACATGTATATGCAGGGGAATCAACGGGGAATAAGGAGCTCCTTAATTCCCTAGGCAACAGCCTTCCTCATTTATAGGTATAGCCTGGGTTGCTACCCTTCCCCTTATATACATGATGAGGACAGGCAGATATGACTCCACCCTTCTAATGCACTGGCTAGTGCAGCTGAGCCAATGGAGAGTCCAGCCCATGCTGTTTTCTGCCCTGTTCCTGGAACAACAGACCTGCATATTATCCCTTGAGCAGGTTTAATTGCAACATATTAATCCAGTCTTAAGGCCTTGTGTTGTATATTTCATTTGTTCATAAGCTGTGAAATGATTACTGTACCATATTTTCTGCTATTCTTAGGATTTGTGAAACTACTGCTGAGAATACTATTTGGGTACTCATCATGTGTTAGGGTGAGCAAGGAGTGTTTTAGGAATGGAATTGTGGGCTGAATGGATCCAAAATGAACAAAAGTTGAGTGTAGGACATTTTATGATCTTAGTTTGATTTTTGATATCTGAAACAATGAGCAGATTTCATAGAATCATAAAAAGTTAGGGTTGGAAGGGACCTCAGGAGGTCCTCTAGCCCAACCTCCTGCTCAAAGGTTTGGCTAGCTGGGTTTTGAAAACATCCAAGGATGGAGCTTCCACCATCTCTCTGGATAACTGTTTCAGTGTTTTACTACCCTCCTAGTAAGAAAATTCTTCCTAATATCTAACCTAAACTTCCCTTGCTGAAACTTGAGACCATGGCTCCTGGTTCTGTCATCCGCCACCACTTAGAACAGTCTAACTCCATCCTCTTTTGAACCCCACTTCAGGTAGTTGAAGGCTGCTATTAAGTCCCCTCTCACTCTCTTCTTCTTTAGACTAAATAAGACCAGTTCCCTCCATCTTTCCTCATAAGTCATGTTCCCCTGCCCCCTCATCATTTTTGTCACCCTTTGCTGGAGTCTCTCCAATTTTTCCACATCCTTTCTGTAGTGGGGGCCCAAAACTTAACACAGTACTCTAGATGTGGCCTCACCAGTGCTGAACAAAGGGGAATAATCACTTCCCTTGATCTACTGGCAACACAACCACCGGTGCAGCCGTTAGTCTTCTTGGCAACAAGGGCACACTGTTGGCTCATGTTCAGCTTATTGTCCGCTGTGGCTCCCTGGTCCATTTCTGCAGAGATACTGCCCAGCCAACCAGCCCCCAGCCTGTACCGGTGCATGGGATTGTTCTGTCCTATGTGCAAGACTTTGCACTTGTCCTTGTTGAACCTCATGAGATTCCTTTTGGCCCAATCCTCCAATTTGTCTAGGTCACTCTGATTCCTAGCCCTACCCTCCAGCATACTCACTACTCCCCCCAGCTTGGTGTCATCTGCCAACTTGCTGAGGGTGCACTTTATGCCATCTTCCAGGTCATTGATGAAGGCATTGAACAAAACTGGCCCCTTGGGGCACTCCACTTGATACCAGCTGCCAACTAGACATGGAGCCATTGATTGCTACTCTATGAGCCTGATGCTCCAAACCATTATCCACCTTACAGTCCATTCATCCTGCCTTCTTTCTTTCCTTTCTTATAAGATTGTCCAGGATGTAAGATTTTCCTGAGAAATAATCTCAAGAACTTCATAGGTAACATTGCTGTATAATGATAACATTTCTTTCCTTCACCATCTGATCTCAGCAGGCAAGAAAGGACGGTTGGGAAGGGGACTGATTTCAAGCCAAGCAATCATGGTCCCTAGCAGAGAGGGAAGGGGCACATGCTTCCCTAGGTAAAAGTATCCTGCTTACCTGGATCCTAACCCAAAGCCTGTTAAAGTCGACTGAAAGACTCCCCTTGACTTCAATATTTTTTTAACTATGTTGGAAATAATAAGCAAACACCTGTAGTAGGGAGTTTCTTTCTCACCAGTTCTCCATACTGCCCACTTCAGTACAATGAGGGACATGGGGCGATTTCTATTTTAATTTTATTTGTTTGCTCCTCCTTCTGAAAAGGGAAAAACTCCCTACTAATGCCATTACCTTGTTTTTCCTCAACCCGCTCCTTGGCTCCAGCATCACATCTATAAAATGCTGACATCAGCAAGACAGCTGGTGATCTGGGACCTCTGGTTATAATCTGATAATACATGTCGTGCACTTATTTCACCTTACCAACTTCCCCTTACCTGCTTCTTGTATGTTGTTAAATCTTATGCTATCAGTTCCATGGGTAGTGACTGTCTTTTATTCGTGTCTTTACAGAACCTAGCATAGTAGATCCTCAATTCCTATATCGAGGCCTTTAGATCCTGGTATAGTGATGATGATGATAATATATAGATCAGTCTATTGATGTACTCTGTTTATGTAATTGTCTTATTTTTTGTGCTTATTAAATTTTCAGCTGTCCAGCTGGAAAAAGTAGACAGATGAATCATGTATTGTGTTCCTCAAACTAAAGCAATTTGGTCAACCCTGTTACAATATAGTGAGCTGCCCCTTAAGGAATTGATTCTGACTTATTTCATTAGCTGGTTTGTAAAAAATTCCTACTTGGTATTAATATATAAAGCACTAAATATGTAGATCTTAATATCTTTCAGAGTTTTCTATGAGGGTTGGGATTATACAGCATGGTTTTGCCTGGCTTCTTTGGTGATAAATGTTGAAATTCTGAGAATTAACAATCAAGTGAACATTCTTGAAAGTGTAGTCTTCTAAGTAGGGCAGTTTAAACCCTGTCTCCATTCAAAGTAGATTTATTTTATTTAACTATATGAATATTTTGGCCAAAGAACTTTGTTAAGATATTTTGTTTTCCTATCTTAGTACAAGAAACGAGTAAGTAAAACAGACTTATTTTTAATGGATTGAACTTTCTGCATGATTCTCTGAAGAGTGCAGTTTCATGAATACTTATTTATGAATTCAGTGTGCAGTAACAGAGATGATTATCCTTACCAGTGAGACACATTCATTATCTCTGTAGTCTTAAAAAGAAGAGGGGGGGACGGGGGGGAGAGAAATATCTAAATCCTGATCTGGTTTCCTGAAAATTGTGAATCAATTTTTGGAGACAGATAAAATGTATCTCTTAGGGAACAGGAGATTCTGTTTAGTATGATTGTACATCAGTGGGATATTGGCTTTGCATCTGTGTTGTGATCAATGACTTGGATCGCAGAGTAGGTCAGGGGCTCTGTTTCATTTATTGAATGCTGAGTCAGGAACTATGTAACATACTTATGGAACGATATTCATCATAGTGTCCAATCATGTCTACACTGTAAATGATTACGAGATTGTAGTGAACTCAGGGATGCCCATATTAACTTTAATCTAACTAGTAATGGTAACAAGATTAGTGAAGACAATTGCATGGGCTTCAACAAAGGACACAAGGTAGACCTGTATGAGCTGGCAGCGATCCGATCCGGCTTCGGTTCTGGCCATTTTGGATGGCCACGATCCGATCCAGAGCTCCAAACCAGGTTTCCGCCTCAATCCGGCCAAAGCGGCTCCTAAGCTTTGGAGTCGCCTTGGAGATCTAGCCATAGGGTATAATGGGGAATCAATGAACTATCTATAATGTTGTTATTTGTTGTCCAATATGGATGAAACTTGCTTTAAATTCTTGAAAGCCAAACTCCTGTCATGGCTGTGTATTACAACACAGGGGGTGTCAAATCTGCAGGGGTGGTAGCTCTTGCTGAGGCCACAAAGCCTGCCAAGTTTCAAGAAGATCGGTCTAGGGGTTTGGGGGGAACTGCACCTCAAGCTGCAGACAAGCAAAGCTCGTGCCATGGGTGACACTGCGTGTGTTAAGGCACAGTGGGGTGACAGCTGCAGGGATGGTGGCCCCTGCTGAGGCCACAGTGCCTGCTAGCTGTCGAGGAGATCGGTGCAGGGGGGTTCTGGGGCCCTGCACCCCTAGCTGCTGACAGACAAAACTTGTGCCAAGACTGTCTCTGTCTTGGGGCAGTTGATTGTCTGCATTTATTCTTTCCTCTTCTTAGCCTGGTTTTGTAGGTGCTAATTGATGCTCATTAAGTCATTATGTAGTAGCTAGGTCCTGTGTATTGAGCTGGTCCCTGAGTCCCTGGTCCCTGAGTGAATCATGATTGATTGATTGGTAACTGGTAACTCAGCAGTTTAGCATTAACACACGCAGTGTCACCCATGGCACGAGCTTTGCTTGTCTGCAGCTTGAGGTGCAGTTCCCCCCAAACCCCTAGACCGATCTTCTTGAAACTTGGCAGGCTTTGTGGCCTCAGCAAGAGCTACCACCCCTGCAGATTTGACACCCCCTGTGTTGTAACACATACCCGTGAGTTTTGTTTTCAATAATCTCTGATACAGTTGCCCCAAAACCCCTGCACCGATCTTCTTGAAACTTGGCAGACTTTGTGGCCTCAGTAAGAGCTACAATCTCTGCAGTTTTCACCCCTCTATGTTGTAATGCCTAGACATGACATGAGTTTTGCTTTCAAGAATTTGGGGTGCTGTTTCCCCCAAACCCCTGCACTGATATTCTTGAAACTTGGCAGACTTCATCCACTCTGCAGAGTCTACTACTACTGAAAATTCCATCCAAATTGGACAGAAAACAACAAAGTTATAGATATTTTATTGTTTCCCCATTATACCCTATGGCCGGATCTCCGAGGTGGCTCTGAAGCTCTTCGGAAGCTCAGAACCACTTTGGGAAGCCGAACGAGACCAGCGCTTCAACCTGGATGTTCAGACCCCGAAGCATCCAAAGCTACTCTGGATCCGAAGCTGTGTCCGAAGCCTCGCACAGCCCTAACACCAGGGGTATCCAATATTATATGGATGGGAATCTCTTTGGGCATTTATGCACATACTTTTTTGTCCCACAACACGCTGGAGATCTGCCGCTTTGGAGAAGACTCAATTAATTGAGTCTGCTCCGCACACAAGCTGAGGCAAACTGTGCTGCACCACGTGCAGCTGTATAAGTGGTGAAACGTGCATCAGCTCGCAGAAAACCCTGGTGGTGCGCTTTTGAACTAAAGCACCTCCAAGGTATTTCAGTTCAAAAGTGTGCCACCATCATTTTCCCAGCGTTGACACACATTTCACCACTTATACAACAGCGCTGGGCACTTTTCAAAGCACCTAGGGCTGCAGCGCTTGCACATGTATAAATGCCTTTTAACATCAACTAGTTACATTCCAAATCCAAGATAACCAGTACCTCAATTACAGATCTTCAATAAGGTGACAATTATGTTGTGTGTTCCCATTCAACAAAAAAGCTCTAGCTGACTCTTGATTTCTGTGAAGTGTAATGAAATGCTTGGACTTATTGCTTTTCATGCAGTTGACAGTATATTTAACCAACCCACCCCAAACCAACAAACTACTCCTCCACATATGAAAATCATAGGACAGTCTTTGGAGAATGTTGAGCATTTCCCCTACCTGACTAGCCACTTTTCCCAAAAAGGAAATATCAGTGATGATTTTAACACTGGATAAAATCTGCAAGTGCTGCCTTAAGGACATGTCCAAAATTACGCCTTCAGTCATCATGATATCTAACCAAACTTCTTGTCTGCCAGGCCATTGTTGCCTTATGTGTGTGAAACTTGGACAACTTATTGGATACACCTGAAAGTCATAGAATGTTACCATCAGCAATGTCTTTGGAAAATCCTCCATATGAATTGGAAAGACAGAAGAATGAATGCCAGCATTTGCCTCAAGTAAACACCAACAGCATTGAAGCGTTGTTTTGGACATGACATGTCACAAGGATGCCTGAAAACTGGCTTCCAGAACAGATGGTATATACTCAACTCACTAATGATCAAATGCTAAAGTGCTCTAGAGCAGCGTTCCCTCCGAGCTGTGTGGTGTGTGTGACCACGCAGGCATGCCTGGCAGCATGGCATGAGCATGGCATCAGTGCGCGCTGCACAGCTTAAAGGGAAGGTTGGTCTAGAGGTGAGCAAAAGAAGAGATTCAAGGGTATCTTGAAGGCCAATCTGAAGAAATGTGATATTGGCATCAATGCATGGGAGACTTGAGCACTGAATCATCCCCAGAGGCACAGTGATGTCTAACAAAACATTAATGATTTCAAGGAAACTCACCTCACTATGGAGGTGAATAGACAAGAGAGACAAAAGGAAGAAACTGTGACCCAACATCACTAGGATCCACTCCTTCCTTCCTGATCGGTTTACCATGTCTGCAGTTAAATATGTGGGTTTCAAATCAGCCTTGAGTCATCTGCACACCTATTGATATTTACTGGAAGATTGTCATTCTCACATCAACGGACTGCCAAAAATGACCAGTACTAATTAAATTAAAGATAACATGGGGGTGCCTACCCAGGCTGCAGTCATATCTTCACTTGCAACGTAACCACACCCAGTATTAGTCAAGTTGAATGTGAAAAGTAAATGACTGAAAGGGACTGGAAAATTTCTCTCTCTTTTCTGCCATCGTAACCTGCTGTTATGGATAGGTCTGGTTGATCATGAGTGTGGCACACCAGGTTTGAAACCCTTGTATTAACTGAAAAATGCCAGCCTACTGACCAACACAGTGAACGCTTTCCTTTAGGCTCCCAAAAGGGGGCCTTTCTGTGTCCTCAAGTGTCTAACTAACTTGTTTTTGGAGAAATTATAAATACAGTACCAATGTCCATATCCCTGAGGGCTTTATTGATAAGGACAAGACCTGGGGATACAATGGAATGCACGATACACTTAGAATCATAGAGAATTAGGGTTGGAAGGGATCTCAGGAGGTCATCTAGGCCAACCCCCTGTTCAAAGCAGGACCATTCCCAACTAGATCATCCCAGCCAAGGCTTCATCTAGCTGGGTCTTAAAAAAAGACTCCAAAGATGGAGATTCCACAACTTCTCTGGGTAACAAGTTTTACTATCCTCCTAGTGAGAAAACTCTTCCTAATATCTAACCTAAATTTCGCTTGCTTTAACTTGAGACCATTACTGCTTGTTCTGTCGTCTGCCACCACTAAGAACAGTCTATCTCCATCCTCTTTCAAACTTCCTTTCAGGTAGTTGAAGGATGCTTTTAAATTCCCTCTCAGTCTTCCCTTTTCTAAACTAAATAAGCCCAGTTCCCTCAGCCTCTCCTCAGAAGTCATGTGCCCCAGCCCCAAAACCATTTTTGTTGCCGTCTGCTAGATTCTCTCCAATTTGTCCACATCATTTCTCTTATGGGGGGCCCAAAACTGGACACATTGCTCCAGATGTGGCCTCACCAGAGCTGAACAAAGGGGAATAATCACTTCTCTTGACCTGCTGGCAACATTCCTACTGATGCAGCCCAGTATGCCATTAGCCTTCTTGGAAACAAGGGCACACTGTTAGCTCATATTCAGCTTCTTGCCCAGGTACTTATCTGAAGAGCTACTGCCCAGTCAGTCAGCCTCCAGCCTGTACCAGTGCATGGGACTGTTCCTTCCTAAGTGCAGGACTTTGCACTTGTCCCTGTTGAACCTCATGAGATTCCTTTTGGCTCAATCCTCCAATTTGCCTATCTCACTCTGAATCCTAGCCCTAACCTCCAGCATATTTACTATTCCCCCCACGTTGTTATCATCTGCAGACTTGCTGAGGGTGCACTCCATGCCATCTTTCAGGTCATTGATTAAGATTTTGAAGAAAACTCGACCCAGGACCAACCCTTGGGACACTCCACTTGATATTGCCTGCCAACTAGATACCAAGCCATTGATTACTACCCTCTGAGCCCAATGCTCCAACCAGTTTTCTAGCCACCTTACAATCCACTCATCCAGCCTGTGTTTCCTTAGCTTGTCTGCAAGAATGTTGTGGGAGACCATAACCAAGTTTTGCTAAAATCAAAGTATACCACATCCACTGGTCTCCTCACATCCATAGAGTTGGTCATCTCTTCATAGAAGGCAATTAGGTTGGTCAGGCATGACTTGCACTTGGTGAATCCATGCTGACTGCTCCTAATCACCTTCTTCTCCTCCAAGTGCTTAGGAATGGATTCCTTAAGGAGATGCTCCATGATTTTTCCAGGGACTGAGGTGAGGCTGACTAGTCTGCAGTTTCCTGGATCCTACTTTTTCCCTTTCTTAAATACGGGCATTATGTTTGCCCTTCTCCAATCACCCAGGACCTCTCCTGATAGTCATAAGTTTTCAAAGAAGATGACTAGTGGCTCTGCAATCATATCAGCTAACTCCCTCAGCAGCTTTGGGTGCATAACATCCAGACCCATGGACTTGTACATGTCCAGCTTCTCTAAATAGTCCCTACCCTGTTCTTTCACCACTGCTGGCTGCTCCTCTCCTCCCCAAACTGTTCTACCAGGTACAGTAGTATGGGAGCTGACCTTGCCTCTGAAGGCTGAGGTGGAAAAGGCATGAAGCACTTCAGCCTCTTCTGAATCCTTTGCCACTAGGTTACCCCCCCTCCACCCTTCAATAAGGGACCCACACTTCCCTGATCTTCCTCTTGTTACTGACATACTTGTAGAAACCCTTTTTGTTACTCTCCACATCTCTTGCTAGCTACAACTCCAACTGTGCTTTGGTCTTCCTGACTTCATCTCTGCATGTCTGAGCAATACTCTTATATTCCTCCCTAGTTGTTTGTCCAAGTTTCTACTTCTTATAAGCTTCTGTTTTGTGATTTAGTTTACTGCAGTTCCCTGCTAAACCAAGCTGTCTTCTGCCTTGCTTACTAGTCTTCCTGTGAATCAGGATGGTGTGTTCCTGCATTAAGGCTTCTTTAAAGTACAGCCAGCTCTCCTGGAGTCCTTTTGCCCCCAGACTGGCTTCCCAGGGGATCCTGTCCATGGGTTCCCTCAGTGAATCAAAGTCTGCTTTTCTGAAGTTCTGGGTCCTTACCCTGCTGCTTTCCATTCTTTCTTTCCTCAGGATCCTCAGCTCAGTTATCTCATGGTCGCTGCTGCCCAAGTTGCCATTTACTAGTACATTCCTCACCAGTTCTTCCCTGTTTGTGAGCAGCAGGTCAAGAAGAGCATGACCCCCAGTTGGCTTCTCCAGCACTTGCACCAGGAAGATATCCCCAACACTCTCCGAAAACTTCCTGGATTCCCTGTGCAGTACTGTATTGTCCTCCCAGCAGATTTCAGGGTGATTGAAGTCCCCCATGAGAACCAGGGCCTATGATCTGGAAATGTCTGCTAGCTGTTTGAGGAAAACCTCATTCACCACTTCCTCCTGTACTGGTGGTCTATAGCAGATACCCAGCACATCACCCTTGTTGTTTTCTCCTCTGACCCTAACCCAGAGACTTTCAACAGACCAATCTCCTGTTTCATATTAGAGATCTGAGCAATCATATGGCTCTTTTTCATAAAGTGCAGCTCCTTCTCCTTTTCTCCCCTGCCTGTCCTTCCTGAACAGTTTGTACCCATCCATGATAGTGCTCCAGTCATGCAAGCTATCCTACTATGTCTGTTATTCCAATCTCATCATAGTTCCATGACTGTGCAAGGATTTCCAGTTCTTCCTGCTTGTTTCCCAGGCTCCATACATTTGTGTACAGGCACCTGATGTAACTAGTTGATTTGCCGTGATTTCTCAGGAAGAATGAGAACACCTTCCCTGTTGCCCCCTTCCTGCTTGCTCTTCCTCCAGGTCACCAACTTCCCCACTTATCTCAGGGCTTTGGTCTCCATCCCCTGGCGAACCTAGTTTAAAGCCCTCCTGACTAGATTAGCAAGCCTGTCTGCAAAGATGCTCTTCCCTCTCTTCATCAAGTGGATTCCATCTCTTCCCAGAAGTCCTTGTTCTTGGAACATCATCCCATGGTCAAAGAAGCCAAAGCCTTTCTGGCAACACCACCTGCACAGCCAGGCATTGATCTAAAGTATGCACTTGCTCCTTCCTGTGCCCTTTCTCTTGACCAGCAGAATCAAAAAAAAAACACTACCTGGCCCCTCATCCCCTTCACGCTTGCACCCAGAGCCCTGAAGTCACTTTTGATCTGCTCAGGGTCTTTCCTGGCAGTACCACTGACCTGCAAACTGACCA
>NW_005842264.1:165389-183088 GCF_000455745.1 Alligator sinensis | reverse complement strand
CTTTCCCTATTTGCTGCCCCTGTTCGCTGACTCCCTCCTCACTGGGGGAGTCTCCTTTGTATAGCATACTCTTTCTATTTACATCCAGCCTAATTCACAGGGAGCATGGGGGCAATTTTATCTCTCATTGAGTTGGAATGAAGGAATGAATGGAATCCATTTTCATTTTGTGAATATTTTATGTACAATCCTAATTTTTCAGCCTACTGGTTATTTGCTCTAGTCCAAAGTATGCAAATGTCCTCTAAGTTGTATGGTATTGTTTGTGTTCCTTGACTGAATAACTAAAGCTTTTAAACAGTTGAGTATGAAGGACAGTTTTAATTGTGGGTTTTTTTGGTAAATAATCATGCCTCATTACATCTGTAAAACATTTTAGATTTACTACCATTTCATTCACTTGCTCACCAAAGATGGCTAATATAACCCTATCTTCTTCTGTATGGCGTCAGATATCAACTTCCAAATCTATGAGCCACTGTCTGGTATGATTGCTCAATAAATGGATTCTATCTACCCCATCTGGACATTTGTAAAGATTGCAGTTCTCAGTTAAGTGCTGTGCTGTTTGTTGGACACCGCATGCACACAGAGGGCTATCCAAGATGTTCACCTTGTACAGTGTTGTTTTGATGCATCCATAACCAGATCTCAGTTTGTTCAGCTTGACCCATGCTACTCTGTCAAGGTCGTGCCCAATGGGGGACTTGTTTGATGTTGGTATAAAATGTTGTAGGAACAGATCTGACCTTTACCACTAGTCAGACCAATGGGCAGCCCACTCCATTGCTGCCCATAGGTTTTGTTCAGTATCTCCAATCTCTTCCAGGCGTTTGTATGATTCATGTACAAACAGTTTATGACGTTTTGAGCCTCTTAATCCTCCATCTGTTTGGGTCTTCAGTTAACAGCTGATGGAGCAGATGATTTTTCATCATCTCTTGTCTCTACTGCCAGTAATGATGTTAAGGTCTGTCTTCTTATATCACTAGGTCTAATGCCCAAGAGTACAGGGAATGCACCTGTTGGGGGAGTGGAAATGGGGGATGACAGTGACTACCTTCTCATGTTACCTCCTATGAGTAGCTGTAAAGGGAAACTTAAAGTCATTGCCAAGGCAGTCGGCCGTTCAATTTTTTTCCCAAGTTCAATAGAATTCTATCAATAAAAGTTGACTAAATTTTCATATTAGTGAAAATCATATTTTGAGACAAGGGAATCTTCCTAGACACAAATATCAGACCGCTCAAGAGAAACATGTTCTCAACCTGATCTATATCTCAAAGACAAGAAGGCTGGCATACAAAGACTGTTGACCTTTGAAATGAAATAGTACAGATGGTTGTTTTTAGTCAGCTGGCAAGATAATGTCAAAAGCAAGATAACCAGGAAAAGGTTGGGGGTAAGTAGAAGAGATGGGAAATGAGGAGGATGCTCCAGATATTTGGACTTATCTCTTGGATAAAGGAAGACTACAGGCTGAAAAGCATGCTCTTTAGCATGTTCTTTTTAAAAGACATTGCTCTTCAGTTTGGTGTTAGGTAACAGGCCAGAAAGCCAAACATGCAAGAAATAGTTAGGTGTCATAACAGAGGGGTGAGCAGGAATCTAAAGACTTGACATGATAAAGCCTAAGACCAAACACAATGGTAAGGTGCAGTAAGACTTCCGTCTACCCACTTGACTATAGGACAAAAGAAGGAAGGAAAGACTAACAGTGAATTATACTGTATCACTTGCATACATCCTAGGATTCTCTGAGGTATAGCTTGAAAAATCTTCTCATTAAGCAGTTAGTAAGACTGTAGTGTAAAAATACTTTAAAAATTATAAATACGTGTTTGTGCATCGACAGATATGACAAGTGCAGTACACAATCTGCATCCAGATGTCTGAATATAAAGAGGTACCTACATAGCCCAGTGCAAATACAGTCAGGGGGTTGTGCATGCATATTGGGTTGAACATGAACATAATACATATGTATTTGTACTTATCAATGCACACCTACAGGCTTCTGAAAGGTTCTGTGTTTTCTTCTGAGGATTGATTCTATTGCTCTTACATCCTGAAATTCCCTTTCCAGACATCCTGTGTGCTAAAACATAATCCACATTAGAGAAATTTTGGAAAAAATTTTTGCATTATTGACACCAGACGAGTTGAACTGATGTAAGCAGTGTTGAAAGCTGATGGCAATCATGCATGTGTCTAATCTTGCTCAGAGCAAATATTATTGATGCAGTGCACCTAGAAGCCTGTTGGCAGCAGTACTTCCAGTATTGGTGACATCAGTGGTCCTGCTGAGATGTTTTTGCAAAATCTGCCTAGTATACATCAGGGTCAATTTGAGAGGAGGAAGAGGAAATGATGGCATTTTTCCATGTTGTATGCACAAAATCCTCTTGGTCCATGCAAGTCACCAAAAGATACTAAGAAAAATATTCCTTCTTTTTATTAAGTTAAAAAGTACTTATTTTTTCCAACCGCCTGGTTGTTGTATTTGCTCTCATTTCAGTATTGTTTGAGCCTGTAAACAAGAGCTTTATTCCCTATGGTGTACAGACATGTGCTATAGCTATTTCTTGGGGAAATGTTGCATAGCAATGAACAAGCAATTTTAAAACCTAACAATGTACTAGAATAGTGGTCTTATTAGTTAAGCATGCCTTGAAAAGTAGACAAAGTTAAGATTTCAAAGTCAGTTCTCAAGTCCATGCTGCACAAAGCCATCAAAGCATATTTGCAAGCAAAGCAGCAGCCTTGGTCAGTAGTACAGAATGGATAAGAGGAGGCTGGATTTGTAGCATGGAAAGAATGTAGGAAGAACTGGCTGAAAACAGTCTGCTCATGCTCTGCCACTTCAGAACACAATATTTTGCTCCGGTAACACTATTTTAAGCATAGCTAAAAAGTGAGAGAATGGGGATCAGCTGCATCTCCCCCCACGCATGAATTGATTATATGGCTAACAGCACAAAATAAAGTGGCACTTGAAAGGCGCCCTAGAAATAATTATTCAGACCTACAAGGCAGCGAATAAGTTACAACTGCCCAAGAGCCATGCTAATGAGTGTGTTCTTTTTTTTTCACTGTTGATTTTATCTTCCTTTGCTTTTCAAAAGTTAAATGCACATCCACGGTGCATAAATAAGAGCAAGTGAGAATTTATGGGAAAGGAAAAGCTGAATAACTGCAGAAAATAGATCTTTGTATTGGTGTTGCTTAATTTCCATAAAATTATTCTTTCAAGGCAATGTTCTTTCCCACCCTGAAGAGTGGGTCTGTAACATAACAGCCATCAAATTTTCCCATTGTCCTCGAATTTCCCAAGGATGACAGAAGGTGAGGTAGTGCCCAAGCCCAGAAAAATCAATCGAAGCTGTCGACTATTTAATTTGCACTGCCTTCATTAGAAGAGAGCAGACAAAGTAGACTTGCATTCATTTTATTGTGAGCAGGAAAGATGTGAGCATGGCAATGGAGTAGCTGACTAGCTCAGCTTTCAATCAAGTGATTTTCAAGATGGCAAAAAGTAGCAGTAAATAGGGGGAATTAAGCAATCTGCTGAAAGTTAAAAAGACTGAGTACTGAAATTTTATATGAGAAGCAAGGAGGAGAAAAGCAATTAAGATATCATATGGAAACAAACGGGAGAGGAGGTACAAGGTAAATCATCCACCAAGCAAATCTTTATATATTAATGAGATACTTCATAACTAAGTTTTACAGACCACTTCTTCCTACATCATCTGTAATATGCTCACAGTTAAAAGTAGTAATGTGATTGAAAAACATTACCAGCCTGGCTGCTTTTTCTCTGAGCAGAAAACATAGTTATGTTGTCTAGTAGTTATTTAGTTTTCTGCTTTCATAGACTGTGGTATGCATTTGAGTAGCCATGGTCCCTGTCCCACAAACATGTATGCACACATGAAACTCGTGGCTAGTCTCTTAGTAAGACGGGTATGTCTGCAGTATTTTTATGTCATTCTAGATTGGCACAGTAGGCTGAAAAAGGAACTCAAAACTAACTCTGGGAATTTTGCCAGAATTTCTTCAATGGAACTAGAATTCACATAGTCAAACAGAAAATACTGACCTATGGAAAATCCAAAAGGGACACACAATATTTATTTTAAGTGGGTATTAGAAAGCCTAATTTTTTTTTTAATTGAACCCGGGTTGTGAATGCCACTCATGTGATAGTGACGTCTTGAATTTTTCCTTTAACTTTTTATAAGTTTAGAGTCTTAATTGCCATCTCAATAGTTGCTCATTTAAAGTTGTTACCTATAAACATTTTACTTATAATTAAGCTAATTCTTTAAATGCTTATTATATGAGAATTAATCATCAAACCAAAGGACTTTATAGAAACATATCTGGAAAATCAAATGCATTCTTGGCTTTCAGACTGAAGAACATAAGAGCTTTACTAAAAGTGAATTGAAATAATGCCTTGCCTACATTATTACCTCATGGAGACACCTCAGTATTTGTGTAATTATACCCTGAAACATTAAGAATATCCACATTGTTACCCATTTGGTTTTGTGTTTCATAGATCCTTTTCACTACAAGCGCTTCCCTTGACAGAGTATTCTACAGCACAGTACAACTAGCTTTTGAATAAGAGGGGGGAAAAAAACCCTGTTCCTAATATACTCTATTTTCTCCTACTCTGTGGGCACACCTACATGAGACACTAACAGGACAGTAGCCTAATAATACCACACAGTAGCGTGTCACAGCACAAACAGGCCTAATACGCTACTGCACCATATTATTAGGCTACAGTGCAGTAGCATCACTTAAAAGGCATTCACCAGCCTACTGTGTAGTAATTCTGATTACTGCACATTTATTCAATACTTGATTATACAAATACTACATTAAGTGTGCAGCAACCACCGCACATTAATGAATGTGTAGACGTGCCCAGTATTTCTTTCCACGCTGGACACTAGGTATAGAATATCTTCCTCGGCTCCAGTCCCTGGGACATCTCTATTCCTTTATGAATAAAATGGACCAGATCTTTAGAACTGCCAGCAGAATCTATACCGCTGACTAAATTTTACAAAGGCAAAAATATTGCCACCATAAAATGCTGAAATCTTAGATAAACAAATTAGGAAAGCATATCTGAGAACATAGTCCTAAAGGCATAGGTATCATTTATTACTATGGTACTATAAATATTATAAAGGAATAGTAAAAATTTCACTGTGAAGGCTTTGTATAACCTATTATTAATCTAATAGAGCTAGCTTATATCTAGTTGTGCATTCTTTCTAAACAGGACTGATAGTTTTTTATGTCTGCAATTTTCGCTGTTGAGTAGCTGTCTCAGATGGTAAAGAATTAAATTGGAAGCATATTTTCTAAATAATGTGAGAAGAAAAAATCTCTCCCCTGAAAATTGAACCAAAAAAAAGATAATACTGAAGCACAAGAGCAAGAGACACAGTTTAGAGTAATAAGTGCTGCACTAAAGTGTACCTCTGCTCTCTGCATGTTTTATTTTGTGTCTGTGATTTCTTTGTTTTAAAATACTCCAAAATTATGGGCAGTTTCTGCTTTGAGTATATAATGTATGAATCTTTCAACCAAATGAATGGGGGGGGGCGGGTGACAAGGATGCTTTATACCAATTTCTTCAGGTGTTTTGGTTTTTTTCATGGCTAGCAAACCATTTTATGACTACTTTGGATGTTTTCTTCTCTAAATAGGTGATATTTTCAGTGACCATGAAGTGGTCTGGATTAACATCTCGATGAACCAACATCCTGTGTTTTATGTACAGAATAGACATAACACAACCGTCTACCTTGGATTTACTTTAAAACCTGTGAAAATTAAATTTATTCTCATTGCTCATTCACTCCATTAGGCTCTGTGTTGAGAGAAATAACAAGGCTTTTGCTTATTGGTGCAAGAAAGCTGTTCCAGTGCTTTAATACCCTCCTAATGAGAGTTTTTCCTACTATCTAACCTACACTTCCATTGCTGCAGCTTGAGACCGTTTCTCTTTGTTCTGTCATCTGCCACCACTGAGAACAGTCTAACTCCAGCCTCTTTGGAGCCACCCTTCAGGTAGTTGAAGGATGTTATTAAATCCCTTCTCAATCTTTTCTCCAGTCTAAATAAGCCCAGTCTCTTCGTAAGTCATGTTCCCCAGCCTCCTAATGATTTTTGTTGCCGTCCACTGGATTCTCTCCAATTTGTCCACATTCTTTCTGTAGTGGGGGGCCCAACACTGAACACACTTCCAGATGTGGCCTCACAAGTCCTGAATAGAGGGGAATAATAACTTCCCTCGATCTGCTGGCAACACTCCTGCTAATGCAGCCCAGTATACTGCTGTTAGCCTTCTTGGCAACAAGGGCACAGTGTTGGCTCATATTCCTTATTGTCCACTGTGAGCACGTTTACACATGCATTTGATCTGGGAGCAGTTTAATCTCTAGTAAACTACTCAAGAGTAAATGCTCCCCAGTAGGCATCTATACATTCAGGGAAGCAGGAGCAGATTTGCTGGTGGGAGCCGAATAGCGGGGAATAATTACTTCCCTAGGTTTGCTGGAATATTGAATGTGATTATATTATAATTATAATATGGTGCAGTAGCGTGATTATGTCATGCTCCTAGCTGTTCCTAGCAGCAAATCTGCTCCTGCTTCCTAGAGCCCTGCAACAGGCTCCTGCTTCCATTCTGCATGGTCTGGGTCACATTTCTGGACCTCCTGTAGCAGCTCTACCCATACCTGGAGTGGCAGGACTCCACTCCCATACCAGGAGTGGCATACCACCATGCAGCAGCCCCTCCCTGCAGACACCCAGCTGGCCATTGCCTTGCTCAAGCTGGCCACCTCTTTGGTGTGAGCAAGGCCACTGCTGGGGATGCCTTCCTGCAGGTGTGCTGTGCCCATCAGGACATTCTGGGGCACATGGTGCTCTGCATGCACAATCCCCTGGTAGTGGTGGCAGGGTTCCACACCTTGGGATTCCCCCAGTGCATCAGGGCCCTAGATGGGACCCACATCCCTGTCACCTGCCCACCCCTCAGTGACTGCCCCTATTACAGCTGGCAGGGCTTCCATTCTACCATGCTCTAGGCTGTCACTGACCGCCATAGCACCTTCACTAACATGAGTGACAGCTGGGCAGGCAGTGCCCATGATACCCGCGTCTTTCACCACTCTGCCCTGCCAGCTCTGATGCAGAGTACATGCTTCATGCCAGGGGTGCCAGACCTCCAACTGGGTATCGTGGTGGTCCCACCCCTCCTTATCAGAGACCCTGCCTACCTGCTTCTCCCCTGGCTCATGTGGCCCTAAATCAGCCAGCTGGATGCCCGCCAGATCCACTTCAACAGGTGCCTGTGCCAGAGCCTCACCCTCATGGAGTGCACCTTCAGCCGACCAAAGGGACACTCGTGCACCCTCACTACCTGCCTCGAGGTCACCAAGGCCAACATTCCCTGGGTCATCACTGAAGTCTGTGTGCTGCATGGTATCTGTGAGGCCTGGTCACCCACCACTCATTACGCTACTGAAATTACATATAAAGCTACACATAAGAATGAGGGATTAGGAATAGTTTTTGGGCAATGCCTCTGCTGGGGAGGCCTTCCTGCAGGTGTATCGTGCCCTCCAGGATGTTCTGGGGCACATGGTACTCTGCGTACACAACCCCCTTGCAGTGGTGGCAGGGTTCCACACTTTGTATCAGGGCCCTAGATGGGACCCACATCCCTGTCACCTGCTCACCCCACAGGGAATGAGGGATTAGGATTTTATCTAGAGAGTTTTTAGAAGGTACACAGCTATAAATATTAATGAAATATTTTGAGCAATCCATTTGTTTGTGATTTGTGCTATAAAGTGTTTAAGTATAAATATTAATGAGGTGTTAATGACAATTAAGAGCTCTTTTCTGAACAGGTACATATTTCTATCTTTGTCATTTTTATGAGGAATTTAAATGATCATCTCTACTATTGCTATACTATAAGAAGCTTTATATTTCAGTAAGCACAGCTGTCCTAAAAACCAAATAGCCATGTGTGGATGACCTTGCTAATACTTTAGTTTGAGAACAGTGTTTGCTTTAGCATGTGTTGTAGTATTTGAACACAGCGTCATTGTCAAAAGGCTGTTTTGGTTTTGTGATCAGTATTGCATTTTAAGTTGTTTGGATGAGCATAAATCCTTTGGCAATCATACTCTGGTCAGTGCAGTTATCAGTTCTTAGAGTCAAAAATGTTCAACTCTTCACATTTTAAGACTTGGCTTTCAGTTGCATACTTTACTAATCTTTAACTATTTAAGCTAAAATTGTCCATGGAGGTTCACTGGCTTGAGCTGATTTTCTTTTCTTTTCTTTTAATGTTTCAGCAAAAAATGTTCCTATTTTTATAAAAACACCTTACAGAAAAATATGTTGCCTTCCCATATTGAAATTATTTTAGTCATGTTGCAAATCTAGGATTTAAAAATTGTAGTGAGGAGGAACAAGGGCAACCTTATGGTAGTAATGTATACTTTACTAGGCCTGTGGGGAAAAAAGTTGGCTAAGTTATAAGTTTTTTTGGAAAATTACATTTCACTCCTGATCAGGAAATCCTTTTTAGAATTTAGCAGGTCAAGTCATGAAAGTCTCTATCTGCACTGAATATGTTTCTGTGCAAGGCTTCAGAGGTCCCGTCCCCACCCCCACCCCGCAATTGCTGTTTTTGGCTGCTAGCAGTCAGAGTGGCACCAGGAACTGGAAATGAGAGTAAAGAGACTATTTTTGCCTTTGTTCTCAATCTTCCACTTGTGAGGACAAAGGCAGCCACCTGCTTATTCAGAGTGGACTCTGGAAAAAGTAGCTTGCAGGTGAAGATAGGCTGGAATTGGGAGCCAGAAGGTGAGAAGTAGAAACGAGGAAGAGGATTGAGAGACAGTGAAAGGGAGGACTGAGACTGGACAAGTATCCAAAGTCTGTGGGAAGGATTCTGAGAGTGGCTCTGCAAAGACATTATGACTGGGAGCCAGTAAAGAGTGGGAACAAAGAGAAGGCTAAGACTGGTCAAGGAGCCAGGAGCGGGTGCTTGGGAGAAGAATCCCAAGGACTTTCGGTTTGTGAGTGCACTTAGATTAGAAGACAGAGATTGAGGGAGGGCACTGGGTAGGGAAGACTGGGCCTGGATGGGCAAGTTATCTCAGTCAAAAGTTTTTACCTTAATTTTTCAGTACCTCAGATCCCCACCTTTAAAATGAAGACTTTCACAGATCTTTCATATGTATGAACACAAGTGCTATCATGCTGAGTACCATAGAAAATGAATGGTTCTGTATTTACAGCAAATTTTGATTGGTGTGTGCGCCTGTCTCCATTTGATTATCTGCTCCCATGCAACTATAACACATGTGCCTGGTCTGGGGCATGGTGGGACCTCGTACAATCCTGGAAGAGACCCTCAGTCACTTTGGGGAAAACCCCAAAACTCACCTGCCATGACTTCAGATGGATGTTCAGTGGTGAGGACTCCCAATGAGGGGACTTCCGGAGTTGTTGCATCTCCCAGTGGATGTATGTGGAGCTCCACCTCCCCTACACCCCATCCATACTCCAGCCCTCGAGACGAGCCTCAAGCTCTTTGTGCGGCTTGCCCTCCAGTGATGTCAATTCCAGATCTTCATGTTCCTTATGCTTTTGTTAGTCCAACCTTCTTATTGTCTTAACCCAGGGTTTCTGGATGTCCTACCTTGTCCCAGCCGGGGTCTTCCACAGCTCTTTGCTGAGCAGCCTTGGGTCCCACGCTCCCATGTCACTTGCTGCTGGTGCAGGATGTCTCCTCTGATCCTGTCAGTGCTGACACCAGCCCCCGCATCAGGTCTTCCTGCTTCTGCTGGCGCTGGATGCACTTGGCGTGGGGGATCCTCGCCGCTCCTCTTACTCTCAGCATGCCCGCTCACTCCCTCTTGGAGCCAGCTTTTGAATCAGCCAGGCAGCATCTCCCACTGACATCACCCGGCTCCAGCTGCAGATAAGCACAGCTAATGAACTACGCGGGTCTTTCTTTTGTCTTCCCAGATCATCGGCATCCTAAAAGGGGTAATTTTTCTTCTTTTATGGGGTTTTTCTTTTGGGGTTGTGTTCCCCTTGTCCTGGGTTCCCTGGTGGATGGGGCTCCTTGCTTCCTCATGCTTGTACTCCTGTGACACAACCCCCCCTTTAAGATGCCTTGAGGCGCTTGGTTCTTCTGTCCCAGGGCCCTACTTGTCGACTCAGTTGTTTCTTTAGAATGGTGCTCTGGGTCACCGGATCTAGTCTCGTGCCTGCATCTGGATAAAAAATCCAGTATGACATTACTTTCCCCTGGTCAGTGTACTATATGAAATTTAAATGGTTGTAAGGCCAGGGTCCACCTTGTGCTCCAAGAGTTATTGGTCTTAGCCGTACTAAGCCATTTTAAGGGAGCATGATCAGTCACAAGTTTAAACTCCCTCCCATTAGGTGTCACAACCCAAGGGTGTGATTTTTGTTTTGTGTGTGCTTTGGCGCCACTGAATTATTTTCCTGCCAAATTGTAGCTTTCTTTGCAGTGTGCATTTCTTCTTTGCAGCTAAGAAATGCTCATTGCAAAGAGTTCCCGCCATTTGTATGATAATTCGAGCCCTATTATTGGCTTGTGTTAAATTATTCACACGTGGCGGCTAGTGATTGGCTTGCTATCCGTATAAAAAGCTTGAGTGGTTTCTGCCCAAGTTGGAGGACTCCACGAACACCAGGAGGAGGGATCTTCACACTGTGTGAAGATCTCTAAGCGCTGTGGAGCCTATCTGACCCAGCCCATCCCAAGCAGGCAACAGAGGTCTGATCAGCCTCTAGCCTCTCCCCGTCACCGTTCGCAATCCTCGATGTATCCCTCTCCCTGCGCGCACAAGGACCCATGGAGCCTCAAGAACTCCGTGGGAGAGACCCGAGCTTGTCATAGTCCTCAAACGAGGATTTAATCAGAGCTGTGCCTGGGAAACTGTCCAGCCTACACCGCGACCATCTTCGGTGTAAGTAAACAATCTTGAATCAACCATTACGCGTCCGTGACTAATTCTAGCGTGTCGCCCGTTCTCTCCAATCCAGCATGCCCAGGCTGCTGGCCACAGCCCGCGCGGCGCGAAAAAGGGCCCGGATCGCACCCGGCCCGCACATTAGGCAGTACCTAAAATGTTCTACTGCCCAGCGAATCACCAGGCACTCTCATTCTATTGTTGTGTACTGTGTCTCCACCAGCAGTAGTTTGCGACTGGCATAGGCTTTCTATCCTATCCTCTTCCTGGGTTAGGATGTCTCCTACAGCAGTTTGCAAGGCATCTGTCTGCAAGACAAAAGATTTTCAAAAGTCAGGTGCATGTATCAAGACGTTCTCACATAAGGCCTTATTTAGTAATTCAAAATTTCATGTCATTTCTTCTGTCCATCTTATGGATCCCATTCACCGCCCTTTGAGGGCTTCTGTCAGGGGTGCCGCTAGCTCAGAAAAATGGGGAACAAATCATCGGTAATAGTTAGTTAGTCCTAGGAAGGATCTAAGCTGTCTGCCATTCCGGGGCGTAGTGAAGTTGCAGATTGTCTCCACTTTATCTGCCAGTGGTTTAATTGTACCTCTTCCCACCAGAAACCCCAGATATTTAGTTTCCCTTTGTGCCAGGGCGCACTTATGGGGGTTGGCAGTCAATCCTGTTTTCCATAATTCTGACAGAATGGCCTTAAGGGATTCCCCCAGTAGCACTCTCTGTGTTGTGCCCAAGTTTGATAAAATACGACAATGTCATCTACATAAGCCGCAGCATATTCGGCGTGCAGAGCCAAAATCTGGTCCATTAGGTGCTAGAACATTGAGGCTGCCCTGAGGAGCCTGAATGGCATTCGGATGAATTCGTAGAGTCCCCAAGGGGTTCCGAAAGCTGTCTTTGGCCAGTCCCCTTTCACCACGAGGATCTGCCGATATCCCTTTGCAAGGTCAAGCGTTGTGATGTAACGGGCGTTCCCAATACGCTCCACCAGTTCGGCCACATGAGGCATAGGGAATGCGTCAAAGACAGCCATTGCATTCAAATGCCTGTAATTGATGCACAGCCACAGGGATCCATCTGATTTGTGTACTGGAACCAAAGGGCTCCGCCATAGGCTCCTGGATGGCCGTAAGACTCCATGTTCCAGCATCCTCTCTATCTCCTTGCAGACCTCTTCTAAGAGCTGGTGGGATACCAGCCGCCACCTTTCCCGCACTATGGTCCCTGGCAGAGTTTTTATTGAGTGATAGGTGCCCCGGACCCATCCAGGTTCCTCACGGAATACGTCCTGAAACTCCTGCACCAACACCTGAATTTCGCGTCTCTGAGGAATTGACAATTCTCCTCCTATTTGGACCTGACTTTCTGCCCTAGTTGTCTCTTCTTCATTGGTCACCCCTTGAGGTCTTCGGTATTTAATTCCATTAAAGCGGCCCATTCCTTGGGTTCCCGCCACTCCTGTGAGAGATTTATGTGATAAATCTGCCTTTCTCATAGGTGGCCTGGCCAGTGGACCTTATAGTCCACAGGCCTGACCCTGCGAGTTACCTCGAATGGCCTCTGCCACTGAGTCATTAGCTAATTTGTGGGCGTGGGCAGAAGCACCAACATCTTCTGTCCAGGTTTGAATTCTCTTTTCTTGGCATGACTATCATATCTTTCCTTTTGGTGAAGTTGTACCTCCTGTACATTGTGTTTGGCCAGGTCCTGGGCCACTCAGACCCTCTGTTGGAACGCTTGCTGATAAGCTGTCGGTTTTTGTCAATTTCCCAAGTCTTGTTCCCAATCTTCCCTTAGGTCTTGGAGGAGACCCCTTGGGCGATGTCCGAGTACCAGTTCGAAGGGTGAATATTTCATCGAATCCTGGGGAGTGTCTCAGATAGTGAACAATATTAGCGGGAGAAGCAAGTCCCACTTTTGCAGATCCCCTTGTATGCGTCAAAGTAACATCCACTTTATAGTCCCATTAAGATGCTCTACAAGACCATTGGTTTGAGGGTGGTATACTGAGGTGTGGAGGTGTTTTATTCGGAGAGTACGGCATACCGTGTGTAATACTCCGGACATAAAATTCCACCCTTGATCTGTTAGTATCTCCTTTGGTATCCCCATCCTGGCTGTCCATTTAACAAGTTCCCCCACTATTCATGTTGTGGTCACTGCCCGAAGTGGCACCGCCTCAGGGTAACGGGTGGTGTAGTCCACAAATACCAAGATATATTGGTGCCCTGCACTGCTGCGGGAAAGGGGTCCCACCAAATCCATAGCTATCCTTTAAAAAGGGACATCAATGATGGGCATAGGTTGGAGTGGTGCCCGTGCCAGGCAATCCTCCCTCATCTTTTGGCACTTGGGGCAGGCTGCACATCGATGAGCAATATCTTCCCCTAACCCTGGCCAAAAAAACCACCGGGTCACCCTAGCGAGGGTTTTGTCTCAATCCAGATGTCCCCCCAGTGGGGCTGGAATGAGTCAATTGCCATATAGTTCGGCGGAACCGTGTAGGAACTTCCAACTAGGTGTTCTTGGATTCGCCCGGCCTACACGGTTACACGCAATACAAAGAAAGGGCCAAAAGAAAGGCAGCCCCGGATATTATTGCAGCTGCTGCGGGACCTCCTGAATAAATGGGTGAACCCCGTGGTGTATGATAGGGATGCACTAGCAGATCAGATCCTCCTAGAACAGTTCCCAAATGACTTAGAAGAACGAACACAATGATAGGTCCGTCAGCACTCCCCATGCAAGTGTGATGAGGCTTTGAAACTGGCAGAGGCATTTGCGTCATCAGAAATGGGGTACCCTCGAGAGAGAGGCGGAATCCAGGACCTCTAACACCACCACCGAGGGACCCCGAGTGGAGACAACCACCCAACTGAGGAGCAACGAAGGAAACAATATGATTTCTTACCTCAAACCATGGAGTTTTGATCGGCATCGGTGTAGGGCAGTCACTGACACTGCAAGCCTGCATTCTGAGTGTCTGAAGTTCTTGATCCTCCTCTTGGGCTTCCCAGAACTGTAGGCCGCTGGCAATGTTGCAGAGGTCTACTTCGTCTGCCTTGTCGGTCGACTCCTCGCCTTCCTCAAGCTCTCCTAACCATCATTCCCAGTTTTAGATTCTTTTACGCTCTGCTTCTGTGTCATGGACTCTATCCAGGGTATCATAGATTGGTGCCCAGTCGTGTCCCAACAGCATATTGCAGGCCATCCAGGGCGCCATGCCTACCAGGAGTTCCCCCTGGTGCTCCATCATCCGAAGTTGTATACACTGTCGGTAGACCAGTTTAATTTCTCCATGGAGACATGCTACCTTTACCAGGTTGGCTCTCCGAACCTTCCTGGGCCTCACCAGAATGAGTCCCCTTACCAGGGACTGGGCGCATCCTGAATCTAATGTGGCCTGTACAGGGCGGCCTTCTGCCCAGGCTTACATGATAGGCCATCCCCAAGTTGCACCGTCTCCCCCAGTCGCATCGCTGGAATCCATGAGCTCACTTGTTTCTGATTCTCTCCATCCTTCAACTTACATCCTGGAGCTACTATCTGGGTGCCACTTCTCTGTGGAATTACTAGGGCAATCCCTCGAGAAGTGCCCATTTCTTCCACACTGGAAGCATATCGTTTCCTTCGTTGCTCCTCAGTTGGGAGGTTGTCTCCACTCGGGGTCCCTTGGTGGTGGTGTTGGAGGTCCCGGATTCTGCCTTTCGTGAGGGTACCTCATTTCTGATGCCGCAAATGTCTCTGCCAGCTTCAAAGCCTCATCACACATGCATGGGGAGTGCTGACAGACCTATTATTGTGTTCGTTCTTCTAAGTCATTTTGGAACTGTTCTAGGAGGATCTGATCTGCTAGTGCATCTCTATCATACACCGTGGGGTTCACCCATTTATTCAGGAGGTCCCGCAGCAGCTGCAATAATATCCAGGGCTGCCTTTCTTTTGGCCCTTTCTTTGCTCCTAACAATTTGTGGTAATGCTCCGGGTTCATTTCCAGCCTGTAGAAGACAGCTGTTTTCACTCGCTCATAATCGTGGGCTTCATCCTTTAGGAGAACCCAGTC
The DNA here is from genome assembly GCF_000455745.1 of Alligator sinensis. NCBI lineage: Eukaryota > Metazoa > Chordata > Crocodylia > Alligatoridae > Alligator > Alligator sinensis. The sequence goes on along the minus strand of NW_005842264.1, from coordinate 167,956 downwards.
TGTCACCTGGGCTTTGCCCATGACAAGTGTGCCAAGTTGACTGGCCCAGTACCCTTTATCAAGCCCAATCATTATGGCGTGGCATTCAAAAGCCTCAATATAGGCCTCTGGGTCATTGAGTCATCTTCAGCATTTTGAAGGACGCCAGGTTGTGCTGTAGCCAATCTTGCTGCTGGTCCATCATTTGCTGCTGGGAGTCCAGGATCTGGGTCAGGACTTGTAGGTTTTGTCCAAGGACATCCGGAGAGGCCATGGCCGCAGGTTGCATTATGTCATAGCCTTCAATACCCAGGTCCCTCTGCAGTTTCCCAGCCAATGCACCACTTTCTACCTATCTCCATTCAATTATCCGCTCCCATGCAGCTTTAGCACATGCACCTGGTTTTGGGTGCGATGGGACCTCATACAATGAGGCAGCAAGATTGGCTACGGCACAGACTGGAAAAGCCCCTCGGTCACTTCGGGAAAAACCCCAAAACACACCTGCCATGACTTCAGATGGATCTTCAGTGGTGGGGACTCCCGTTGAGAGGACTTCCAGAGTTATCACATCTCCCGGCAGATGTACGTGGGGCTCCACCTCCCCTGCACCCCGTCCATATGCCAGCCCTCAAGACGAGCCTCTAGATCTTTGTGCAGCTTGCCCTCTGGTGATGTCAGTTCCAGATTTTTATGCTCCTTACGCTTTTGTTAGTCCAACCTTCTTATTGTCTTAACCCAGGGTTTCTGGATTTCCTACCTTGCCCCAGCCGGGGTCTTTCACGGCTCTTTGCTGAGCCGCCTTGGGTCCTGTGCTCCTGTGCTGCTGGCTGCTGGTGCGGGATGTCTCCTCTGATCCTGTCAGTGCTGATGCCAGCCTCCGCATTGGGTCTTCCTGCTTCTGCTGGTGCTGGATGCGCTCGGCGTGGGGGATCCTCACCGCTTCTCTCACTCCCAGCATCCCCGCTCGCTCTCTCTCGGATCCAGCTTTTGAATCCACTGGGCAGCGTCTCCCACTGATGTCACCCAGCTCCAGCTGCAGATAAGCATGGCTAATGAACTGCGTGGGTCTTTCTTTTGTCTCCCCAGATCATCGGCATCCTAAGTGGGGTAATTTTTCTTCTTTTATGGGGTTTTTCTTTTGGGGTTGTGTTTCCCTTGTCCCGGGTTCCCCAGCGGGCAGGGCTCCTTGTTCCCTGATGCTTGTACCCCCATGACAGTGTGCAATAGTTAAGGTTTTGGGCCACAAATTGAACAAGGATGACAAATGATATAATCAATAGCTGCTAAAAGAAGGAGACAGAGGTGGTACTTAACAGTGAATGCTATCCATCCCATGCACTGAAGCAGATAGGCTATTCCTTGGCAACACACTAAGTGATCATCTAAATCAAAACTATATCATAATTCACATATGCAAGGGGCCCAGTTAAGTTGCACAGACAGCTTAAATTCTGACACTTCCTAACTTACATTTGACTTTGCAACCCCTACTGTAGGTCTCATAGATGGTAAAATACAGCTGTAGCCAAGTCCCTTGAAAAATCTGAAGTGCAATTTCCCCATAGAATTATCTACCTGACTTATATTAGTGCTGTTGAGGAACAGAAACAAGAAGAATATGGGAAAAAAGAGAAAAAAATTATGAAGCTGCTCCTCAATTTTGGTCTGTCCCATTATTATTAATTTAACTTAAACAGAATTTAATATAATATTTTCCATAAAATAGCATTATTACTAGAGGTGCACCGATACAAGGGTCCCATATCGTATCAGCACCAATATAAGGAAAATTGACATTATCGGTAAATGGCTTTTTTGACTGATGTGTCCAATAATGTTGCCGATAAATACTCTGTGCCTACATGGAGCCGCAGTGCAGCAAGCAGGCAGTCAGGAGTGCAGCCTGGCAGTGTGAAGAGCAGCCGTGTCCAGCTGGTAAGTCTGTTGTGGGGGAAGGGGCATGGGAGGGCAGACCAAGGCCCCCGTGGTGAGGGAGGGAGTGGGGGTAATCCCCATGCAATTACAGATGAAGATTATTATGGCATAAATAAATTAGTCCACAATTCTAATGGCACTTCATAAAAAGAACAAAAGTCAATGATCATGTTCAAAGATCTCCATAAATAATTAATTTTCTGACTTAAAAAATTCTGCACATCAGTATTTAAAATTTATGCATAATCCCATGATCCCTTTATTATATACCTTGCTTTTATTCTGTAATATAGCTCACTCATACTTCAAGTGGAAGATATATTAGAAGTCCACTCAATCACAAAAATAATTAATGCTAATACTGCCTCACTGGTGCAGTTCACAAGCTTGATTGTTTAATCCTGTCTCTGTTCTTTGTGTTGTTACTCAATGATAGCTCAGTGACACTTTGATTTTAGTATTTTTTCAGGGGAAATATTTGAAAGGAAGAAAAGCTAAAAGCAAAGTTTTTATTAACTGTGTGTTTCCCTTTTTAGTGCTATTGGGTTTGCATACAGCTTTCTAAGCAAATATAAAATCACAAGGGCATTTACACAAAAACTTACTATTGAAATTTAGGTCAAATACAAAGTAATTTGGGGGCAAATAGG
>NW_005842264.1:161261-165358 GCF_000455745.1 Alligator sinensis | reverse complement strand
AAGAGTGTAACACAAGATAAGAGGTAATACTGTGTATCCTGGTTACTAAAATCTGCTAAAACCTGCCTTGCTTTCCATGTGATACTCACCTAGTTGCAATTTGCCGGATTATACAAGCTAAAATAAACAGGTTTCAGAGAGGTAGGTCATTTTCTCTGAAAGACTGTGGAATTTACAATTCTATTCCTTTCTCAGTTGACACAAAGCTTGGATTTGTTAACTTTCAGGGTGCGCTGTAACATGTATCTGGTAGGGCTGTGCGAAGCTTTGGTTGCTGATTCAATTCAGTGGAGATTTGATTCGATTTAGCGGCCGAATCTCCAAATTCAAATTGAATTGGGAGACCCATTAATCTCTCCGACTCGAATTGGAACCCTCTGAATCAATTCAGAGAGATTCAATGATTTGGATATAGAAACATATTTCTACATACCTCAAGGTACCAGGCGGCTCATGAACGCTGAGGTGGTGGGGCAAATGGAGTGTCCCACAGGAGAATGGGAGGGTCCCCAGTGCACTCAGCAGTGGACCCAGAGGTGGACCAGAAGCACTTCCGGTCCACTCCAGAGCACAGTGGTCCCCCCCCACCTCCTCCCTGGCTCAGTGATTGGTGCCTCCTGCATCTGGGGGGGCACCTGGGGTCCCCCTGCGGCTGACTTGGGGGGTGGTCCCCCATGCACTGTGGCAGACCTAGAAGTGGACCAGAAGTACTTATGGTCCACTTCTGGGTTTGTCACTGAGCACCTGGGGGCGGGGGGGGCCACACTCCTCTGGGATGCTTCATCTGCCCCAACATTGCAGCATTCATGAGCCGTGCCTGGTACCTCAAGGTATGTAGAAAAAAACATTTAAAGCTGTGTCTAGGGCCGAATCGCTGATTCTCTGAGTCAGAATTGAATCCTCAGATTCGGATTTGGCTGAATCGAATCACTGTCCTGTATTCAGGCAGAATCCAAATCTGAATCAATTAGGGCCCATTTGGCACACCCCTAGTATCTGCTATCTCAGGTTTTTGGGGGTGAGGACAGGATGGGAGATCAAAATAATCAAAAGAAAGCAATTTTTACTTTTTTGTCTGTGGCTGCTGTTTTTTTTTTAAGGATTGATAAATAAAACAAATTAATAAGATTGGATATTTACCTTTTAGCTTGTAGGTTTTATATAATAAAATGTAATCTAAGAACCTTTGGGTATAGGTATTGTTTTCAATACATCTGAATAAAATGAAAATGCATACATAGATATAATATCATCCTATTTAGGAGAGTTATCTGAAAAAAATTAAAGTAGAAGCTTCTGCAAATTTGCATTTCTGCAAATTTGCATTTCATATTTGTTGGGGGCGGGGGGGTTGGTGGAGAAATGAGCAGGGGGTGATCAGTGTATGGGGGGGAATGCGTATTTAAATATGAAAGAAAGACCTACAGGAAGAGAGAGATTTTGTGGAGAGGTCTGCACTGAGAACTGAGGTTGCATGGCATAAAAGATCAGAAGGGGAAAAAAGTGCTATTGTTAAAGCCCTGTTACTTCAAACATCTGATAAGCTCCTTAGGTATATATAACTAATACTATATACTACTAGTGATTATTGTATACTGTATGCTATGACACAGTAATAGTCACCTTGTCAAGAGTCAAGAAATCAGAGAGAAATTCTAAGATAGTTTGAATAAGGATGATCCTGCCTTAGACAAGGAGTTGGACTAGATAACTTAAGGAAGTCCCTTCCAGCCCTAATTCTCTATGATTCTGAGTCATTTCTATCATTTCTATTCATTACTCTCCCTTAAATCTTTTCCTTAAAAAAAAAGTTGGATGCAGTTAATTCTATATTCCCAATAGAGAAATCTACCTGTATTAGATTGAATCAATTTGTAATTTTTTGTATTTGGTCGGGTCTTCTTGCCCTTTATCCTATCCTCATTTTAATCCTGTTATTGTTCATATTTTTCTGTAATAAATAATTATAAAATTGCACTGTTCAGAATCTGAAGGCCTAATTCTCAGTGTTCCATCTTTTCTTTGGGTTTTCTTTTTTGGTTTGGTTTTTGTTCATGTATCAAAAAGGGTCTAACAAAGAAGTAATGACTTTGACTGATGGTCTCCAAATTCGTTTAATCAGAGATAATTTCTTTTATTCTTGGCTTATTATGTATCAATACCTACAGAAATTCAGATCCAACAATTTTATACTAACTTCAAAAAAGCAGAGCTTACTTGACTTGTCTTCTGACTGCATAAAGAAGAGTAATTTTAACATGACTGTTCAGCCCAGAATTTCTTAATTAGGCAAAAAAAACTTCAATAATTAAACCATGTCTGTACTACTTACATTTAAAAAATACCCCACTCTGGCCCCCTTTCTCTCATTCCATCTTTTCTACAAAAGAAAGACTGCTAAGCAATATGCTGTTTCATTGATGCCAATGGGAAGTTTGTCTTTAACTTTAACAAAATGAGCTATATAACATAGCCTTAAAAGAAATACTCAGGCCTTCTGGTTGTTTTTGTTTGTTTGTTTGTTTTTAATGTGTCAGTTGCCTTTAAATTTCATTTGTTGCTGCTGGAGCTTCCATCTTGTATTGTCTTCCCAGTACAAAATATAAGTATTCTCAATCATCCATTTTCTCTCTGTCACAACCCAAGGGTGTGATTTTTGTTTGTGTGTGCTTCGGCACTGCTAAATTATTTCCCGCCACTTGTAGCTTTCTTTGCAGGGTGCATTTCTTCGTTGCAACATAGAAATGCACGTTGCAAGGAGTTCCCACCATTCGTATTCAGATTCGTGCCCCACTATTGGTCAGTTCTAAATTATTCCTACGTGGCAGCTAGCGATTGGCTTGCTAGCCGTATAAGAAGCTTGAGTGGTTTCCGCCCAAGTTGGAGATCTCCGGAGGATAACCCTGCAAGGGGGGACTCCGTAAACATCTTGAGGAGAACTCTAGGTGCGCTGCGGAGCCTATCAGACCCAACGCATGTGCCTTAGAGCTGGCTATAGAGGTCTGATCAACCTCTGGCCTCTCCCCATCGCTGAACGATCCCTCAATGAACCCCTTCCCTGCGCGCAGGTTCCACGGAGCCTAGCAAACTTCATGTGAGTGAATCCAGAACTCTACCCGGGTCCAAGTCCTTGAAACTGGGACTTAAGCAAAGCTTTTCCTGGAAGTCTTTCCAGCCTACACCGCGACCATCTACGGTGTAAGTAAACAATCTTAAACAACCACTAAGCGTCTGTGCCTAATTCTAGCGTGCTGCCTGTCTTCCCTGACCCGGCGTGTCTGGGCTGCTGGCCACAGCCCGCCGCATGAAAAAACCCCCGAGGGCCTCGGACTGCTCCCGGCCCGCACATGGCGACAAGGATGGGATCAGGGGAAGGCACATTGGAACTAGAATTAGTTAAGAACTGCCCTTGGCGCAGTGGAAAACGCCAAGTAGAAAACTTCATGGAACTGGAGGCACATATCGCTTATCACCAGGAGGGCGGAACGGGTGAGAGATTTATCAGCGGACGTCTTTCACTGAAGGGAGAAGAGGGAGCTTCCAAAGACAGAGCCCCGAAAGAGAGGGAAGTGTATTTTCACCCCGCGGCATTCGGGTGTATAATGGGTGATGAGTGGGTCCTGTTCAGGCCCCTCGACACTATGTCCCTCGCCAGAGTCAACCCGGCGGGCGAAGTGAACCCAACCCTCACCCGGGAGTGTGCCCGTTGCCTAAGATGTGCTCGGGAGAGTGAAGAGCCGGTGCCGATCGACCGGTTTGCCCCCTTTACGCTGGCGTCTAGATTAAGGGATCGTGAGCTTCCATCCGAGCTCCGCGAAGATCTGGAGATGGAGGAACGCGCTGCGGATGACAGGGTGGCCCCACAATACGACAAGGGGGGAGTACTAACTGCAACTTTTCGTACTGTAACTGATTTAATGGAGAAGAATTTAAGTTTAAAAGCCCAGCTGCGTATGGCCGTTCGAGCGGTCAAAGAAGCGGCTGCGAAAGAGAATCCTGAAACGCCATGCCAAGATGGCACCGAGCAAGAGGGAGACCGCGTGGAAGAACCGGAAGAGAAGGGTGGAGCTTCGGAGGAACCCACGAGAGTTCGGTCA
>NW_005842264.1:157934-160974 GCF_000455745.1 Alligator sinensis | reverse complement strand
AGCGGTTAACGTTCACTGGCCTATTCCACTGCCAGCGCTTGTTGCAGGACTGATCGGCCAGAAAGCCCACGCATGGCATGACAGATGGCTAGAACATACCGGCGCAGAACATCTTATGCTAGCAATCATCGGAGTCTCGTACTGTGCCTGGAACCCCAGAGCATGTGTGCTGGGACTGACATCACTCCAGCGAATAAGGCCATGGCCTCACCGTCATCTACGAGACCCTGGAACCGTTCCAGTGACCGTTCACAGCATAGATAGTTGTCTTGAGGTTTATGGGCGAAAGAACATCGTCGTCCTCTGGATTCTACTTAACCCAATGGTAAACCAACCCGTGAGTAACCTCCTTCGTCAGTTGTCACAACTGCATATCCTGATGGAGCCAAGATTATCCGGTGATCGGGAACGTCGACACCCGACCGAGATTCAAGGCACAAGACACCGCGAATCCGATCTTCCATCATTGCCACAGAGAACACCAGAGGAGCGATACATGTTTGGATTCCTCCTACAGCGTTCTGGACTCAATAAGCGGCAACTTCGGATTTTAGGGGACGCAGGCCAATGGCAACTGGCCTATGAGTTAGGTTTCCGTTACCTAGAAGAATTAGACGACGGCTCCTCGACGATTTCATCTAGTTGAGTGTGCAAGAGAGGGTAGTTCAAAGTAGCAAACACCTGTATTATATGTTTTAAAATTGATAGTATAGTTCCATGGAAATTTTGTAAATATTTTGAGATACGTTAACTTATTTTTTGAGAGTTTTTGTTTACAGATCCGGAATTCAGAGTGCGTGGTGAGGGGAAGCCCCAGAGGGATAACACCATCGGAAGAAGTGAGGGCCTGACACACGACTTCGCCATGACGCCCACTGAAGCCCTGATCGTGCAGTTCTTTGTTATGAATCTAATTATGTGTATATGTGTTTGTGTTGGTTATTATTTGATTCGATCCCTTGAGGACGAACTTCTTATGTTGGCGAATTTTATGTTTACCCGTTTAGTTCAACAACCCATGGTAAGAGCTCTTGATAACCCGGGTGACGAGTGTGCAGCATAATTTAGCTGTGCCTTCAGCAAGGGGGGATGTCACAACCCAAGGGTGTGATTTTTGTTTGTGTGCGCTTCGGCACTGCTAAATTATTTCCCGCCACTTGTAGCTTTCTTTGCCTGGTGCATTTCTTCGTTGCAACATAGAAATGCACGTTGCAAGGAGTTCCCGCCATTCGTATTCAGATTCGTGCCTTACTATTGGTCAGTTCTAAATTATTCCTACGTGGCAGCTAGCAATTTGCTTGCTAGCCATATAAGAGGCTTGAGTGGTTTCCGCCCAAGTTGGAGATTTCCGGAGGATAACCCTGCAAGGGGGGACTCCGTAAACATCTTGAGGAGAACTCTAGGCACGCTGCGGAGCCTATCAGACCCAATGCGTGTGCCTTAGAGCTGGCTATAGAGGTCTGATCAACCTCTGGCCTCTCCCCATCGCCGAACAATCCCTCGACGAACCCCTTCCCTGCGCGCAAGTTCCACGGAGCCTAGCAAACTTCATGTGAGTGAATCCAGAGCTCTACCTGGGTCCGAGTCCTTGAAACTGGGACTTAAGCAAAGTTTTTCCTGGAAGACTTTCCAGCCTACACCGCGACCATCTACGGTGTAAGTAAACAATCTTAAACAACCACTAAGTGTCCGTGCCTAATTCTAGCGTGCCGCCTGCCTTCCCTGACCCGGCGTGTCCGGGCTGCTGGCCACAGCCCGCCGCGAGAGAAAAAACCCCCGAGGGCCTCAGACCGCTCCCAGCCCGCACACTCTCCTCCATGCTTAGTCTATAGTAACCACCTCCATCCTTTAGCTTCCAGTACTACATTTACGCTGAACACTCACAAATCCATGTCTCCACACTTGGTGTTTTACTTTGAGATATATTTCCCTGATTAAAACCATACTCTACAGATGTTAACATGTTTTACATAGTTTCAGTTTTAAGAGTTAAGAAAATACTCTTGGACTTTGTTTGCCCTTTACTAGTATTTGACTAATATAGCCATTACTATATAATCTCAATTAATCATTATTTTTATGCAACTCATTCCTGTGGTGCTGGAATTACGTACATGAGAGTAATAAGTAGAATGTATTTTATTTTTCAAATTTTTATAGCCTTATCCAAATGCATGAGAGGTTTTTGCTGTTATAGCCAAAAATAATAACCCATGGAAAGTGCACTTTCTGTTTGCACTGAGAAATCTTTATCTTAGTGTAACTAAGCTAATTTAATTAAGGGAAGGCCTGACCTAGATAATTCTTGAATCATTTATCTAGATTACTAAAACTTTGTAAGCCAGAGAATATTAATAGTAAACAATCAATACTCAGCCACTCATGGAGGTTCTTACACTGTGTGCAGGACCTCCACCTAGCCCAGGTGGTGTCTAGTCCCACCAGGGGTAGCACCTTGCTTGATCTGGTCTTAGAAACAGGGGATGATCTCATGGGGAACATGCAAGTTCATGGTAGCCTGGGAGATTTCATAGATTTCATAGACATTAGGGCTGGAAGGGACCTCGGAAGATCATCGAGTCCAGCCCCCTGCCCAAAGGGCAGGAAGTCAGCTGGGGTCATAGGATCCCAGCAAGATAAGCATCCAGTTTGCTCTTGAAGGTGTTCAATGTAGGCGCTTGAACCACCTCCCGTGGCAGGCTGTTCCAGACCTTGGGGGCTCGGACAGTAAAGAAATTCTTCCTTATGTCCAGCCTGAAACGGTCTTGTAGTAGTTTATGACCATTCGACCTAGTCGTTATCCCTTGGGGCGCTCTGGTGAACAAACATTCCCCCAGATACTGGTGGTCACCCCTGATAAACTTATAGGTGGCCATCAGATCACCCCTGAGCCTGCGCTTTTCCAGGCTAAAGAGCCCCAGGGCTCTCAGCCTTTCATCGTAGGGTCTGCTTCCCTGACCTCTGATCATGTGCATGGCTCTTCTCTGGACTCTCTCTCTGGATAGTGACCATCACTTGAATTGTGGAGCCCAAAACTGGA
>NW_005842264.1:142416-156768 GCF_000455745.1 Alligator sinensis | reverse complement strand
ATATTATTCAATATCTTCATCAGCAATTTGGACGAGAGCGTGGAGAGCACCCTCTCCAAGTTCGCTGATGATACCAAGTTATGGGGCAAAGTTAGTACACCGGAGGGCAGGGAGAAGATTCAGGCTGACCTGGACAGGGTGGATCCATGAGCAGAGAGAGATAGGATGCAATTTAATAAAGATAAATGTAAGGTACTCCACCTGGGAAGGAGGAACCTCGAGCATACCTATAGGTTATTTGAGTGTCCTTCTCAGCAGCTCGGAGGCAGAGAGGGATCTTGGAGTCATAATTGACTCCAAGATGAACATGAGTTGGCAGTGTAACCATCAACAAGGCCAATCGCACCTTGTCGTGCATTAGCAGGTGCATAACTAATAGAACAAAGGAGGTGATGCTCCCCCTCTATTCAGCACTGGTCAGGCCGCAGTTGGAGTACTGTGTCCAGTTTTGGGCGCCGCACTTCAAGAGGGACGTGGGGAATCTCAAGAGGGTCTAGAGGAGGGCCACTTATATGATTAGTGGCCTTCATGATAGACCCTACTGGGGGAGGTTGAGAGAGCTGAATCTCTTCAGCCTTCACAAGAGACGGCTGAGAGGAGATCTTGTGGCTGCCTATAAATTTATTAGGGGAGGTCAACGGGGAATAGGGGAAGAGCTGTTTACTAAGGCGCCCCAGGGAGCGACTAGGAATAATGGGTGTAAACTAGTTGAGAGTGGATTTAGGTTAGATATTAGGAAGACATTTTTCACAGTAAGGGTGGCCAGGATCTGGAATGGGATTCTAAGAGAGGTGGTGCTATCACCTAGCTTGGAGGTCTTCAAGAGGAGGCTAGATAGTCACCTGGCTGGGGTCATCTGACCTTGGTCCTCTTTCCTGCCAGGGGCAGGGGGTCGGACACGATGATCCATTGTGGTCCCTTCCGACTCTACAATCTTTGAATCTTTGAATATTCTTGTTCATACACAAATGCCCCTTTTCACAAAGAATAATACCCATCCCCAAATATTCCCATAATCAGAAGCCAACTGCCACAGATGTTTGCAACTAGGAAATTAAACAGAGCACAAACATAATCAAACAAACAGGAACCGAGAATGGACTCTGATGGTTTCAAGCACAGTTCTTGTAGCATTCGAGAAGTTCTACTAATTGCTGAAGACTAAGACCTAAATCCTATTTTACCTTCCTGCACTTAATGGGCAGTTATGTAGCTATGTAACTGCCATTTTTGACACTTATAAACAGTTTCAAGTCTATTTGCACTTGTATAGCTATAGTTATCCTGTCCTTCCCTTCTGAGTATGTGCAGAAGGCTGCACTCTGGCTGCATGCACTCTGGATGGAACAGAATTGCCTGCGCATATGCATTACCATGCGTAAGCCCCAAAATGTTGGTTGCTAAAAACCAATAATCTACTCATTAGGGTACTTCCCAGGGAGCAGAAGACCCAGGTTTAAGGACTCTGTCACCTAGAGCAACTTCTGTGCAGTTGGGCAAGGCATATCATGAAAACTGACAAGAGAAGGCATGTGAGGCACATTTTGAAAGCTGAGGGGGAGGGTATCAGACCTTGTGGTAGACGAAGGCAACAATGGGAAGACAACATAAAAATCCATCTGGGAGGGACAGGCAAAGATGCAACAAAATGGAAGGAAATTGTGCAAAACAGGCAGAGATGGAAGACGTTACTTAAGGTGATTATAGGCTCTTGAAGCCTGTGAGACCAGAGAGAGAGACAGAGAGAGAGAGAATCAAGAGAAAAATAGACCAGGGGTATTGCATGGGTCAAAAAATCCATAATTAACAATAGAGCTCCATATCTGGAATATTCTCTTATGAATATGTAAATCTTTCGTTTGTTGGGTAGAATTTTTTTTTGCTTTATATATCAAAGACTAGTCTAACTTATAAGAAAAAATTAACATGATTTTTTACTTCATTCTGATGCTTTGGGTGATTGAATTGCTTGGAAATTATGAATTAAGATAAGCTAATTATAAAATGGAGTGGTTTTGCATACATAATTTTAACATTTCAATGCTGAACCAAATTAACAAAGACAAGAAACCTCAGTTGCAAATGTAAATATGAAGCAAATCATTCACTAAGAGGAAGAATGTGACTGTTTTGGGAGAGGAAGATCCTTGTGACCTCAATTCTAAATAATTATAAAGTGAAACTGACAATCATCCTTACAAAGGCAAATTTATTCTACTGTACATCAGTATATAGCACATCATGATGACATGATGACAATGTGTATGTTCTCATTTTTTCAACTACTTTTTAATTACTTGGCTCTGATAAAATTATTTCCTGATGTCTTTATGAACTCTTTTATTATGTAGATACTCACTACGTTTATTTTTATTGTAACGTGTCTTCCCAAGAGTTTCTTAGTATTCCAGTGACAATGAAATGGTCTTTGAAGCACTCTTCTTCACTGTCTCCCAGCTGTAGAAACTGTCCATTGTTCTCATCTCTCATAGTCATTACTGCCAAGTCCCTCCTGATCCTGACTGCGAAATGCTTCTGCCTACATTGTCTTGAAAGAATTCCCTTGTAGCATGATTTTGCTCTTCTTTACGCTTCACCTTTTTTCAATATGTTGAACAACAAATTAAGTTAGTTGCCATAGAATGATGGCAATGACATCTTCTTGCAAATTGGGTATGACTGATGTTGAGAAAAAAACTATGTAATTCTCCGCTGTGTTTGAACACACAGCTTTGTGACAGTCTCACATACTGAGTTAGGTTTCTTTTTGGTGTTTGGGAAGTTTACAGGGGCTTGTTTTTTGGGGAGGTGGGGGGAGGTGTGTGGTTTTTTACAAAGGTGGAATATTTCAGCTGGAAAATAAACTTACATTTATTCCTGATTGTGCTTGTCATACCTTGATGGTTCCCCCTTATCACATCACATAAGGCACTACACAATGAGATAATATGGCACGATGTATAACATTTTAAAAAAATTCTTATTTTTGGATCAGTTACCCACTCTCAAATCAAATGAAACCTTCTTTCAATGAGAATATTCACAGCCTGGAGTAAATACTATATAAATTAATGATGACATTTCAGCAATGTGACAGTTATCAGGATGAATCTAAAACATTCCCACTGAGTAATCTTGTGTGTGTGTGTGTGTGTGTGTGTGTGTGTGTGTGTGTCTATGTGTGTGTGTGTGTGTGTGTGTGTGTTTGACATTTGCTGAGCTCAAAGCATTTAGATAACTTTTCTATCATTTTAAGAATATTTCAACAGTATCTGGATTTTGCTTCAAGTGCGCAAAAATACCTTTAGTAAGGGTATCTTGATGTGTCCCAGATCCAAGTCAACATACAAGGGAAATTTTCAACTTAAAAACAGATACTCTGAAACTGATATAAAATATGAATGGAAAATGTTTATAAAAATGGAGTAGCTACCTCACATAAGTGCTGTAGCAGAAGGCTTGGAAATGAATAGAATCACGAGGTCCCTATACTCATCCCTCTTTTCTGGTTTTGATTCTGAACTCCTCTCTCCATCCTGAAGCATCTAATGTAAACCTCAGATTTTACAAATTCTGATTATAAGATGGTCACATACCGGTGTGATAAGTGCAAACAGCCATTCTTAGTTAGCCTCTTTCTAAACTCGAATATATGTTCTTTTTGAAATGGCTGGTATGGCAAACAAATTTGATTAAGATTGCTACTGAATGCACAGAGTGTTATTCCATGTGAAATCTTGGGTGATACAAGTGATAAATATAAATCTACTCCTACAGGCAAAATTCCCATTAATTTCCTTGTTTATCAGAGTATGGGATTAATCCAGCTAAGAAGTCATAGTGTATGAATTGTCACCTTATGCCCCAAAACTTAAGAACAGTTCTGACTGAGTGGCAGATACAAAATGTTACCACACTGAGAAAAAAGAGGGGAATGGAGGGGTAGCGTTGATATTGCTGATAATATTGGCACCCTATGAAAATATGGAAAATGCTTCTGGTCTGTGCATTTATAAAAATATTCACTCTTTTTTAAAGAGGTTTGCATTTGCTTTTTATATTACCTTGGGTTAGGTTTTAAAAATGTTAATTGATTCTTTGAAATATTTCCATGCAGAGTCAATAAGGCAGTAGGGGTTTTTTTTCCCCAAGTCGATAATGCCAACTGTAAAATTATTCATTATGACTTTTTTTTTTCCAAAAAGGAGAAAACCTGGTGGGAGCCTGTCAGGATTAATTCAAAAAGGTTGTCATAGCTGCAGTGGAAAGAGAGAAGTTTTTTATTCTTATCTACTTTAAGTTGAGCTGAAGTAAGTGAGAAGCATAAGGCTGAAAAGTGCTCCTTTTACAAAAATGTTGTTAGTCAAACTTGAGGATGTGTTGACACTAAAAAAGGATAATGGGAAATATACACAATCCTCAGTGAAGTGTAGAAGGGAAAGATTCTACAGTGCTAATTCCCCAAAATGATTTTTAATTAAAGTTTAGCTAATTACAAGCTATTCTAAAGGATGAATTTGCTAGTCTTGCCAGCCTTCTTCTTCTGAAATGTCCATTGAAGGCAATGGCAGTTACACACTTGGAATTAAAGAGGATCTAACCATGCAGAACAGCTTGCAAGTTTTACACTAAAGGGCCAGACTCTGCTATTTACTCATTCCAATAGTTTCTGTCACCATTACAGAGGGTGTGCTATGTCTGTAACTATTATTCAGTACCTCTGAGACTGCCTCCATTTTTTTTTTTTTTTTGCAAAGAGCCCCGCACCTCCATAATGCCAAGACTAAGTCTCTTGCTTCCACTTTGTTTCCCACTGTGGCTCTTCTAAAGAGTCCAAAATAACTTGAAATCCTGTTAGAGCAGTGAACCTCAAGCAGTATCTTGGGGCAGTCTGGGGTGCTGCGAGATCCTTTTAAAGGTGGTGTGTGGTATGCAAAAACTTCTACATGATTCACAAGATAACCCCACAGATTTCAATTAGGAATTTATAGCATCAAATATATTCTGAGCTATTGTGGTCTTTTTGAGTTCTTTACAGTAGAAGAGTTTCTCTGTTATTCTTCAATAGTCAAAAAAAAAAATGAGTGAAAGGAAGAACTGGCATTTTTTAGCCTAAAAAAGGTTGAGAATCACTATGTTAGACATTTGCCCTTCTTGGCAGCCAGAAAACCAGCAGATGTTTTGCAGTGACACAAAACAGCTTCTCCAAAGCACACCAGAATTTGTTAGTCAACTTAAACACTGCATGTTAGGATCATTAGGCTAGAATGGAAAAGCAAAGCTTATACTCATGCCCAAATTGGCAGTATGGCTTGCATCTTTATCCCACTGCAGCCAGGATTTCATCTGTCTCTCTGCCTCTCTACTGAAAGTACAGTTCTTTTCCTGTTCTGACACACCTGTTCTTTATTTCAACTTTTATTCTTAAAGCTTTTACACAGTCGAATAGCTAGGGTTGGGTGCCTGGGACACTAGCCCTGGGCCCACTTAGAAGGGATCCAAGAATGGCAGCTGCTGGCATGGCCACCACAACCAGTGCCTGCCCCTGCCACTACTGCTACCCAGTGTTCAGAATCTAATTATTTCACCTCTGCTTTTACATGTTCTGCCCACCTTGGCTACCAGTCATTAAAAGTTAATATGCATTTATTAGCCTTCCATGACATATTTAAAGTGACTCCATTCATATAGACTATCCTTGATAATTCATTTATCCTAACCCAAACATGCCTTGAGCATGCATGACTACTTCTTATACATGGGCCAGAACAGACACTAGCTCCTTCTGTCCAAGTGGGTAGAGCACCACATGTATTTTTCATAAAAATCATAGAGATTCTCCATCTCTTGCACAAGATGCAAAAGATGTAGGCCTCTGCTGTATCATAAGAATTTAAGCACATGCATAAGACCATACAATCTCAGGACAATTTTCAGGACTGCATACTTAACTTTAAGTGTGTTTTTAAATCCCATTAACTTCAATGGGACTGCTGCATATGCTTAGATGTGTATGGGATAGGAATATTTTCCAGAATCACTACCCTACTCCTTTCTCACTTGAAATCATTTCTGCCCATAAAAATAAGAAGCAAGAATATCTCTAAGGTAGAAGTAATAATGATAATTGTGGAAAAGTTATAATCTAGCCATCAGCTAATTAGTCTATTGCAATAGTAAAATGATTATGACTTTTATTTGCTTTATCTGTCTGTTTGGTTGTGGGTTTTTTGTCTTTAATGTGGGCATAATTCTTCATTTTGTTACCCTTGAGAGATTTGGACATATTTTCAAAAAAGTAATGTAATCAGATCACAGACTGTCAAAAACTAACTTTTTCTTCTAGACATTAGTGTTTAAAAATATAGAGCACAACCATCACTTTCAATAAGTACATGCTTTCATGTTTCAACTCTCTCATGCTCAACATTATTACCTAGGGAAAAGTATAAAAAGTGGAGGAAACAAGTAATATTTAATGAAATACTCCAGAACACAGGGAAAACAGAATATATAATGTGTCCTAAGGTAATCAACATAAAATCTATGAGTAATACTTACCTCTTTGATAAGACAAGATATATCTGACATACTTCTCTTCAGTTGCTGTACAAAATTTGGTATAAGTTACACAAATCATGAAAAATCATAACCTTCCATTTTATTACTTCTATATATTAAACATTAGAACATTAATGAGGAAAGATAGGAACACTTAATAAGTATAAAATGTCTTTCTTCTATGATGGAAAAGGAAATTGCTACCATTTTGGTCACATGCGCAGTATGTTTGTTAAGACACTCCCTTAAGGAAGGTATCTGGGGTCTAATATACATTTGTAATTAACCTGAAGTACTAAATAATAGTATAATTAGATGAGAAATTATACATTTTGTGTTTGATATAGATATTGCAACAAACTCAAGAGGTGTGTGAAATTAAGGTGCAATTTTATTCTCAACCCAAAGGAATGTATACCCTAATCTATCACAAGCATGCCTGAACTAGCAAACTATGGGCTATTCTGAGCTGGAGATACTCTCCCTAACTCCTGCTAAAATTGGTTTCCACTTTGCAGAGGAGAATTGAGGATTCTTTGAGCCAAAGAAAGAGTCATTCTCCTTGTGCTGTCTCCCTTTGTAACCTAACTATTCTGGGATTCATATAGGGGAAAGAAGTCCTGGGTTCTAGACACTGCTCCAAGGATTCTTTCAATGCTTTATTCAATAACTTTTTCATATGAAATGCATAAACTGACCTAGGAAGAGGAACCATGATCCTGGACTTCCCCCTACTCAGATGCCCGAAACACTAGACTTAGACCACCATGATCCCTCTCTCTTCCTGGCCCAGTAAATCTTGAATTCTTTGCTGTACAGTGGCACAGCTTCAACAAGAAGTGCTCTACACACCCAGAACAGCCTATAGCTTTGCGAGTCAGGTTGGGAAGTGAGGGATGGAGGTTTCAGTACCTTTGAGCTGAGAAGGTATTGAACCTGGGTGTCTCTCTGTGTGGATGAGTGATCTAATCACTAGTCTCTTATTTAAAAAAGTGAGCACCACCATCCACCACAGTCATCTTAAAAGAGATGAATGATCCCATCTCAGTTCTTTGAAAGAAGGGCTGTTGGTGCTTGTACTCAGAGGAGAATTCCAGCTTGTGGTGCCTGAGTGGGAAAAAAACATCTTTCTATAGCTCTGATTCAGACTTCTAAGCTTGGAGAAGAACAAGTCTTTGGCATTTCAAGCCAGCTATGCTTAGGTCACTCTTTGCTAGTTACACCAGCTGCTTCCAAGACCATTCTGAAGGGCATAACTTTCCCTATGTGCTGTATATGGAGCCTATCTATCGAACACAAGGTTCTGGATTCCACTCCATATGTACGTCACTTAGAAGTTAGACATTACAGTCCCCACCCTTTAGGTACCCATGTCCTATTTAGTTGTACATCAATAGTTTTCAGCATTTCATCTGAAATTATTAATTTTTTTTGTGAATTTCACCAAAATAATTCTGGAATTCATATTCTCTGGAGGCAAAAGATAGCTCTTCAGTAGGTGCATCTATACTTGCACATTTGCTGCACAGTAACCTAAGTTACTGCACAGTAACTTAAAATTACTGTGCAACATCCACACATGCACTCCCCTACTATGCAGTAACTATGGCACTGCATCATACAGGTAGCAAATTTATGCCCGATTAGTTACTGCACAGTAATGCACGTGTAGACACGTTATTGTGCATTAACATGGGAGCTTCCTGGCTGGGTCTACCAGAGCCCAGCCCCAGGGCTCCTGCCTGGCCCCCTCTTATGCTGCTGGGCTGGACTGCTCTCTGGAAACCCCTAGCTGCAGGGTATAAAAGCCTACAGTCATTTTGTGCCTTAGGGCACACACCACAGGGAGCTGGCAAGAGCTGATCTCTTCCATGAGCCCAGCAGGCCCCCCTGGACAGCCCACTGGCTGTGTTTGCCTGGTCTGTTCCCCTCCCAAGCTGCTGCCTGGTCACAAGTGAGTGATGCAAAGGGCTGCAGTTTGCTACACCCCTTCCCCAGCCCTGTGATCCTCCCCAGGCCTGTTGGCCCTGCTAGCTATGCCACCAGGGCCAGCACCTACTCTCCACTGCTGCTCACCTCCCACCTCTCTGTTTGCAGGGCTGTGGTGAAGCACCTTGACCATGTGGGTGCAACTTCCTGACCATGCCCCTGTTGGGGGTGCCACTGCCAGCCCTGGGTCAGCCACATGAGGGCCCAGTCAGCTGGTGCAGGGCAAGACATTGTCCTCCTCCTCCCATGTCTAGCCCTGTCCCCTACCATATACGCCTGCCCATCTGGAGCCCAAACTGGACCCAGGAGGAGGTGCGGTCCCTTGTGGTATTGTGGAATGAGGAGGAAGTTCTGAGGCAGTTCGCCCAGGGCGGGTACTTGAATACCTCCATTTATGAGGTCCTGGTGGCTGGGGTGTGTGCTCAGGGCCACTCCTGGCTGGTGTGTACATTGCAACAGTACTGCATTAAGGTCAAAGCCCTGTGGGTCCAGTGGGTGACTGTGACTGGCCACAATCACCAGTCCAGTGGGGCCCCCAAGATGATGGCCTTCATGCAAGAGCTGACCCATGTTCTGGCACCCCATGATCCTGTGCCCCACCCTGACACCTCTGGTGGACCCTGGGGACCTTAGGCCTACAGCCCCCTATCCTGTACTGCTCCCCAGCTGCTGTGCCCACTGACAGCCCAGGGAGCCCCGGCCAATGGCTGCCTTGCCTTGGCCCCACCTCACAGCCACCCAAGAGAAGTGGCCAGCCATGCCACCACTAGCCACCAGCAGCACCAGCTCCTCCCTGGGGGGGAGACCTGATTGGGCACCGGCCCCCAGCACACCGAAGCCTATGGATACCAGGTGAAGCTGGATGCCTCCTGGCATGGGGAGCCCCATGCTGAGCCACCAGCCTTGCCAGCCCTGGATCCTTGGTAAGTCCTACATTGTGGGGCAGGCCCTCCCAGCCCCAGTCTCCACCCCTGCCCCGGCCCCAGCACCAGCCTCCACTCCTTGCCCAGCCTTCCCACACTCGCCTGGCCCCAGGTTCCTCCCCTCACTCCCCACCCCCCCACCCCACACACATGCAGAGAGGTAGGACACAGGTCAGATTTTACTGAGAAGCCCATGTCCCTGTGGCTGAGTAGCCATGGGCCTCTCATGCACCAAGGAAGGTATCAATCCTGGCAGTGATCTCCTCTGCAGCCAGGGGCAGGAATGTGTAGCATTGCAACAGATAGCCCTCCAGGCAGTGGCAGAGTTTCTGGGGCAGGCAAGGCTTGCCTGCCACCCTGTTGTAGCTCAGGGTCCCAATCTAGGACTGCAGGTGTGCCCAGGGCACCACCAGGATCAGCAGCAACAGGGCTTAGTGGCCAAGGCTGCCCTTTGCCTGCACAGCCTCTTGTGCACTGCCCACAGCATACACAGAAAGGGAATGTTCAGAGCATAGCAGTGGCAGGGGCAGAGGTGGGATCAGTGGAGGCTGGATCTGAGGCAGCAGGTGCTTCCAGCAGCCTGGCCTGGCCTGCCTTGGGAAGGGGAAGGGGAGGCAGGAAGCCTGCAGCCAGCCCCTGAGAAGCAAGTGGGGATGGGGGCTGGGGCAGCACCCACTTGAGCCCAGGCCTGTCCGGCCAGCTTACCATGGTACCTGGGTACCTGCACACAGCTGACCTCCAATCTGAGGCCAGGCAGTGCCAGGCCCCTGGAGCAGAGCATCTTATCTCTCAAATGTTGCAAACTCTCACAAAAACTTTCTGTCTCTTGCCTCTGCAAGGCCAACATCTGAATGTGGAGGCCACAGGGGCCCACATGACCACTGCTCCAGTCTTGCCACCACCCACTGCTAGAGCCACCCAGAGGCACTGGCTGCACCAGTGGTGCAGCCTTGTTGGGACCCACCTGCTCCAGCAGTTGGTGGTCACAGTGGAGGGCTGGATGGTGGACCAGAGGGTATGGTGGACAGAGGACCTCACCCAAGAGGCTGTCCAGGAGGAGATACAGTAGCAGGCCTGCCAGGCCCAGTTGGCTGAGCTACCGGCCCAGGAACAGCAGTGCATGGAGCTGCTCTGGCAGCAGCTGGCCACCCAGGAACACCCAGCAGAAGCTGTTTCCATGCCTCCCCATGGCTGGCTACCTGCCCTGGCCCTTCAGGGCCCCTGGGTTCCACCTGCAGCAGACCCCTGTCAATTCCCTGGAGTAGGTGCTGCAGTGCCTGCCAGCTGCAGACATCCCTGGCCTTCACAGCAGCCCCCAGACCCATGGTGGAACTGTCTGTGTCCAGCGTGATGGCCACCTGCTGCCAGGCTCTCTGCCCTGGGTGGCCCCACCCCTTAGCTCCACATAGATGGACTCAGGGATGGGGTTCAACATGTGACATGTCTTTTAAGTTTGGGAAACAGAGTTTTTATTGTAGGTGGGTGGAGGGGTAGTGGAGGGGCACTGTGGTGGGGGAAGTGGGGCCTGTGTTCTTTGAGCGGGGAGAAAGGAGGGTTGGAGTGGGGTTTGCTGTTTTAATAAAGTTTGTACTGTTTGACCTACTTGTGCATCTTGGAGTGGTGCTGGGGGTGGGCAGGGGGGTGGGGCTGCATGGGCAGTAGGGCAGGTGGGCTGGAGTGGAGAGTGCAGGAGGAGGGTGTAGGCCAGAGCCTCCCGCAGCTGGTGCCCTGGGCCCTCCTAGCAGGTGTGTGGCTGTCCTGGGTCCTGGGCAGGGGGTGGGGGCAGGTGGAGCCAGCAGGGCCAGCACCATGGCCAGCAGCAGTGCAGGGCACTGGTCATTGCTGGCAGGTGCCAGGCTGAAACAGTGGGGCACTGGGTGCTGCTGGCAGGGGCAGGGGCAGGGGCAGGGGCAGGGGCAAGGCTGGTGCAGGGAGGCAGAGTCAGCAAAGAGGGAGCTTCCAATTCTGCCCCTGTGCTGGGCTCCTGGGCAGGGATCAGGGGGCGGGGGTATGCTTTTAAGATGGCCACCAAGTGCTGGCAGCTGCCTCTGGCCCCAGCATGGTTGCCAAGTTCTGGCAGCCATGTGACCAGAGGCTGGCACTCCCCCCGGTGGCCACAGAGGCACATGGCAGGCTGCTCTGACCTGGGACTAAATCTAGTCCCAGATCAACTGCACATGTAGATGCCGTCCCTGCTTACCACGCAGTAATTTACTGCACAGCAGCGTTAATGTGCAGTAAATGTTTGTGTAGACATGCCCAATATCTTGCAGCATAGAGATAACATATGACAGTTCTATGCACTGAAAGCAGTGTTTGTACTTTTGATTTAAATGCAATCACAGGTCTCTAACCTGTGGAAAGCTGTCCCTACTCCCTGGTTGACGGCACATGCAAAAAGTACAGGCAGAATTTGTAGTGTTGGAGCAATGTTGTTGCCATGATGCACAAATGCATAATTTGTGCTATTGTGCAGGAAAATAGTCAGAATTTCAAGATGGCTATTTATACACGGA
Source organism: Alligator sinensis (assembly GCF_000455745.1). Lineage (NCBI taxonomy): Eukaryota > Metazoa > Chordata > Crocodylia > Alligatoridae > Alligator > Alligator sinensis. Next base: position 144,779 of record NW_005842264.1, on the reverse strand, counting down.
CTTGGCACAACTGCATACACAATTATAAAAATCTTTATCTGAATAACTTGGTCTGATAGTATTGGGAAATCATGTGTCTAGGCTCACCTTAACAGCTCTGTGAGAGGCTCAGTAGAATCAACCAAAGAACATTTGAATATGCATGCTGTGCTTGGGTTGGCACAGAGGTGGGGTAGAAACAGCATTTTTTTGGACATTCCTTAATGACTAGTCCAAACAGAATTTAATTCAATGACAAGCTCAATTAGCAAACTGACTGTGCCTCCTGTATACACAGTGACTGGAGAGTGATGCAAAGTTAAATGAGATTTAACACTTGAAACTCATCCAAACGGAAGTGCAGGAAGAAGAATATATCATTCACCCTTCCTCCTCCACATGCATCTGATATATGAGGCCTCTGCTTTAAGCTGGGAAGATAAACAGTTTTAGGCTTTGGGATCAAAGAACCATTTGTATATGAGATTTTAAAGTGCCTAAAACTTGACTTCCTAAGCAAACCTAAGTGTTGAGCTAAGCAATGCTTTCTCTAATGATTTACCAGGATTGTATCTCTTTTTTATTCTTCATTTTGCCTTGTAATTGTCAATTAAGCCATCTTTCCTTAAGATGACTTAATCACTAGCAGGGTTAAATGGGTACAGTGAACTCGTACTCTTGACTGCTTCAGCTACAGTTTAAGTGAAGATATTCCAAGATGAACCTGATAATATTCCACACCCCCTAACAAACTGGCTTGAGTAATGTGCAGGAAAATCTTAGAATAAAATCACTGTCACTGGTAGAATGGAAAGGAAGAGAAAGGAAAAAGAGCTTCTTCAAGGCTACAGTGATCAGGGCAATGGATATTTCAACATCATGATTCAAGGAAATGTTATTTTAGTTAGCTGGAAAGTACTTAATTTCCCAGATTCAAGGAAATGTTATTTTAGTTAGCTGGACAGTACTTAATTTCCCCCCTCCAAGCCTCAGCCATTAAGCTCTCTGTGGTGCTTCATTCTCCTTCTTTGTAAGCTAGTTTGTGGTCTCCCCTTTCCTTCTGAATGGGGTATTACAATGGTTTAGAACAGCTGAACAGAGGGAATAGGCCTCATCCCAAGAACCTAAAGCACTGAAGGGAGATTACCCTATACATCTGTAGGCCAAGATACATCCCTGATCTGTGCCCAATGACAATTTCTGGGCCAAACTCATCCCCTTTCTTCCCCCCTGGACCTATGGTCTGTGGACACAGACAATGACAGCAGTCTTCCTAAACACAAATAACCACTGTGGGGAAAGATTTAGACAAGGTTAATAACTATAACTACTGTGTGAGCAAGGGGCCCAACTTTTTTATGGTTTCATGTCAGCTGCAAGGACGATCACTCCCACAGGTCAAGTAAAGAGTTGTAGATGAGTCCATTGATGGCTAAAATGACAGATCCCAGAGCCTCAGACTCTCTGACATTGTTGCCCTGTGGAGTCAGGCCAACTCTCAGGATCTCAATATTGCACTGTTAGACAGGAGGGTGTGACACAATTGCACATATACAAACACACAAATCAATTAGGTGCATACACACACACACACACACACACACTCAGGCACATACACATCCAAACCAGCCTAGGCACATGCATACCTATCACCAATTCATGCACATACACTATACACCCCAAAAGTTAGACAAAAATCAATTGTCCATACCTACACACTCAGTACACATACACAGATCACAAATTTATATATCATGCACACAATGACATATATATATATATATATATACATGCACACACTCACCAGTTCACACACATACCACCCACCTATACATACACACAGGTAAGTTCCTAACTTGAATGGTACAGTATATATGTGTATGCTTGGGGTACCTGGGATACTTGGGGGAAGGTTAAGGTGAGAGAGAGAGAGTTAGTGTAGGGAGTGAAAGTTGCCAGAACCAGGATTAGAGAGAAGCTGGCTGAGGAACTGAGGCTTGGGTTTATTTAAGATCAAGTGGCCCCAGGGTTACTCGAGGTCACTGGTGCAAGAAAGAAAAAAAAAAGCCCAGTGACAAGGATGAGACAGCCAGGAAAGAGACAGACAGACAGAAACCTGGGAGCTTGGCACTGGAAACTGAGGCAGACAGCTGAGATTTGGGGGGGGGGGGGAAGGGGAGGAGGGCAGGTAAGTGGTGGCAAGGAGGAGACAGCCAGGAAAGAAACTGAGTCAGAAACCTGGGAGCTCAGGGGGAAACACAGTGGGGATAAGACAGTGGCAAAGAAACAGGGGGTTTTCAGGCAGAGAGGAGTTCAGGACAGGTGTTGAAGGTGGCAGTGAGCCAGAAGCAGGAGAGGGAGAAATGAGACAGAAGTTAGAGGGG
>NW_005842264.1:139592-142208 GCF_000455745.1 Alligator sinensis | reverse complement strand
TGTGGCATGGTGCTGGTCCAGATGGAGAGGGTATCCCAAGGAGTCAGTCTTCACTACTCCTTTTTATGGAGCAGACTACCTATGATCTCCTATGGGGAGGGCCTGTCCTGGCAATGTCAGTCCTGTTCCAGAGGGCTCCAGGTGTTCTTACTGAGCATGTGCAGCTTGGCACAATGGTAGGTTGTCTCATCTTTTGTTTCTTGAATGCTAAGGGTGGTTCCAAGGGCTGGGTCGTTGGTCCAGGTATTGGTGTTGATAGTTCGATCATTCAGAGGGAGCTATTTTTAGATCTACTGCCATTGTCTCTCAAGCACCCTCATTCATCCCCATTCATTCAGGAGCCAGGTTATATAGGAGGGGCAGTATGAGTCACACGTTACACAACCAGGCATGGGGATAGGATGGAGGCTTGCCATTACAAGATGGAAACTTGACATGAATTATGCTAACTTACATATATAGGCCTAAAACAGTAATCACACAATATAAGAGCAGTAAAAAAAAATCAGTACAAACATAATAATTATCACTTATAAAACAGTGGATATCTATATTAAATTAGCAGGGCACTTATTTGCAGAGGGGAGAGAAATAAAACTTAATACCTAAAATAAAATGTTAAAGCTTATCCTACAACTTAGCTCACTTATACTTATCTATAGGGAATAGAGAGGGGGAGACAAAGTCAGAAATGGTTGGGGAAGGGGAGGGAATCATTTTAAAAGAAAAACAAACCAAAAAACAGGGGGTTGCTACCACCTGCCGCAGGTGGTGGTTAGAGGGAGGGTCAAACCATTTATTTCTCAATCTTGTTTCCTTTCCTTCCATTTCTGTCCTTTTTCTGCCTCCAAGATGAGATGGTTTCCCTCAAAGTAAGATGTACCTTCTTTCACAAGGTGTTGCCATGTAGCCCTGTCCCAGGCTAGTTCTTCCCAATTTGTGCTGTCAATGGCACACCGTCAGGCCTCGGAGTGTGGACACTATGTGTGTTGCCAAGCCCTGCTCACACTCCGCAGACATGACAAGTCCTTCCTTCTTAGCCTATGTAACAACCCTTTATGATTTTTCTCCACAAATCCTTCACAAACACTGGTGATCCTTTCATCATATACATCAAAAAGAATTCTAGAAGAAACACATGCAGAATTCTAAACATAAATCTCACCATGTTTAGGAGTCTATATCATGTTTAGGAGGCCAGCACTACGGCACAGGTAAGAAACGAGAAGGTAAAAAACAAAGGGCCCCTTGGGACTCGGAGCGGTGGGGGCAGCAAAGGCACCAGTCTCAGGACTCAAGTGCCTATATACTAATGCTAGGAGCATGGGAAACAAGCAGGATGAACTAGCGCTCCTGCTTGCACTAAATACCTATGACTTAGTGGGGCTAACGGAAACCTGGTGGGATTCATCCCATGACTGGGCAGTACATATTGAGGGGTATAGATTGTACAGAAAGGACAGGGTAGGGAAGAAAGGGGGAGGGGTTGCGCTCTATGCCAAGGAGCAATATACATCAACCCTCATCAAGACGGAATCCAAGGATAAGGAAGTAGAAGGATTGTGGGTTAGGCTACATGGGGGGCAAGGTGAAAGGGATTTGGTGGTAGGGGTCTGCTACAGACCCCCACATCAAGGGGAAGAAAGAGATTCGGGGCTCCTGAGGCAACTCTCGGAGACCATAAAAGCTAAAGAGGCAGTAGTCATGGGGGACGGTAGTCATGGGGGACCTAAACTCCCCGGACATCTGCTGGGAGTCACAGACAGCAAAGTCCCACTGCTCACGCAGGTTTCTAACCTGTGTACAGGACCTCCACCTGACACAGGAGGTACACGGTCCCACTAGGGGGAATGCCATACTGGATCTGGTATTGGCAAAGGGGGGTGACATGGTTGGGGACCTACAGATCGGTAGCCATCTGGGGGACAGTGATCACCTAATAATAGAATTCACCATAAGACGTCGAGTGGGTAAGGTAACTAGTAGGGTGAAAGTGCTAGACTTTAGGAAAGCTGATTTCAATGAACTCAGGCGATTAGTCAAGGACGCACTGCAGAGTAGGAGTTTTGAAGTGATGGGAGCCCAAGAAGGGTGGCTGTGCCTTAAGGAAATGATACTTCAGGCACAAAGGGAGACGATCCTGATGCGAGGAAAAAGAGGGAAAGGGGCCAGGAGGCTTCCCTGGCTGACCAGAGAAATCCAGGGCAGCCTAAGGGACAAAAGGGGAGCACATAAAAAGTGGAAACAGGGAGAGATCACCAAAGACGAATATACCTCCCCTGCTCGTGCTTGTAGGGAGGCAGTTAGACGGGCCAAAGCTGCCATGGAGCTGAGGATGGCAACCCAAGTAAAAGACAACAAGAAATTGTTTTTTAGATATATAGGGAGTAAAAGGAAGGCCCAGGGAGGAATAGGACCCCTGCTAAATGGGCAGAAACAATTGGTGACAGACAGAGGGGACAAGGCTGAACTCCTCAACGAGTTCTTTGCCTCAGTGTGCCTAAGCAAAGGGCACGACAAGTCTCTCACTGGGGTTGTAGAGAGGCAGCAGCAAGGCGCCAGACTACCATGCGTAGACCCTGAGATGGTGCAGAGGCACTTGGAAGAACTGGATGC
>NW_005842264.1:127388-138914 GCF_000455745.1 Alligator sinensis | reverse complement strand
AATGCGGTTCAACAAGGAGAAATGCAAAGTGCTGCACCTAGGGAGGAAAAATGTCCGGCACACCTACAGCCTAGGGAATGACCTGCTGGGTGGCACGGAAGTGGAAAGGGATCTTGGAGTCCTAGTGGACTCCAAGATGAACATGAGTCGGCAGTGTGACGAAGCCATCAGAAAAGCCAATGGCACTTTATCTTGCATCAGCAGATGCATGACGAATAGGTCCAAGGAGGTGATACTTCCCCTCTATCGGGCGCTGGTCAGACTGCAGTTGGAGTACTGCGTGCAATTCTGGGCGCCTCACTTCAAGAGGGATGCGGATAACCTGGAGAGGGTCCAGAGAAGGGCCACTCGTATGGTTAAGGGCCTACAGACCAAGCCTTATGAGGAGAGACTAGAGAAACTGGACCTTTTCAGCCTCCGCAAGAGAAGGTTGAGAGGCGACCTTGTGGCTGCCTATAAGTTCATCACGGGGACACAGAAGGGAATTGGTGAGTATTTATTCACCAAGGCTCCCCCGGGGGTTACAAGAAATAATGGCCACAAGCTAGCAGAGAGCAGATTTAGATTGGACATTAGGAAGAACTTCTTCACAGTTAGAGTGGCCAAGGTCTGGAACGGGCTCCCAAGGGAGGTGGTGCTCTCCCCTACCCTGAGGGTCTTCAAGAGGAGGTTAGATGAGTATCTAGCTGGGGTCATCTAGACCTAGCTCTCTTTCCTGCTTATGCAGGGGGTCGGACTCGATGATCTATTGAGGTCCCTTCCGACCCTAACATCTATGAATCTATGAATCTATGAAACAGTGGGGGTGCAGGAAGAGAGATGGATTCTCAGATTTCCTCAGGCATCAAGGTGGCCCCTTAAGAATTACTGAAAGTCAGTTCCTCCTCCTCCTCCCACTGATGAAGTGTGGATTCCTAGCCCTTTGAAGATTTTACATCAGAGATGTGACAAGCTTTTAAAATTGCTTGGAAGTCAGCACACAGAGAGTGGGAAGGAATCACAGCAACACAATGAAACAAAATAGGCAAAACATCCTTGTAAACAGCATGTTGAAAATCCTTAGGTTACCATGACACCGATCAGCAACTATGTCTCTTAGTCCCCACTTTCTCTAGGACACCCTTTTTGAATTCCATTACATGTTTCTCTGCATAGTCAGTTATGTGGCTTATCATAGACCTGTTTTACACATTCAGTTTTATATTCTTCCAGCTCAGTGGTTAGAACAGATTTTTTTAATCTGACCCATTTAGAAGTAAACTTGCCAGCGTTGTGATTTTAGAAATCAATATATTTTAAATATTCTAAACATATTTTATTATTCATAAATAGTGCATAAGACAGCTGGTTAGTACAGATTGTTTTTAATATGACCGATTTAGAAGTGAACTTGCCATTGATGTGATCTTAGAAATCAATGTTTTCTAAATATTTTAAACATATTTTATGATTCATAAATAGTGCATAGGACAGCTATGCATATGCAGATGTATTACCATATTGGCTTGCATATGAGACGATATTTTTCCCCAAATTGGCATGGGGGAAAAAAGCCCCTTGTCTTACATTTGCATACAAGGAAACTGCATTAAATACTTTGTCTATCTTTCAATTTCTGCTAAAAGCAGTGTGTGTTCAATAATGGAAACCAACTATGAAGCTGATTAAATGCAGCCAGCACTGAGCATGACTATAAAGTACATGGCCCAAATTGAACAAACATGCTGATGGGAACCTACCATAAAGATAAATTACTGAAACCCATCTGGATAAGCTATACGGTAGTGTCCATTGAGTGCAGTTCCCCTCAGCACCGGCTCTTTTCAAGTCATGGAGAGCCATTACACTGCATACATTTCAACTTCTTCTTCACTCCATCAGCTGAGCTTTGCCTTTCTTATCCATTTCCAATTATTCCTGTTTCTTCATCAGTCTTATGGGTGCCTGTACACATGCTGGGAGGCTGCTTCAGTGCACTATAATTACAGCACGTCGGAGCAGACTTGATTTAATAGATTTTATAGACATTAGGGGCTGGAAGGGACCTCGTGAGATCATAGAGTCCAGCCCCCCCACCATAGGCAGGAAGTCAGCTGGGATCAAGTGACCCCAGCAAGAAAAATATCCACATGTTTTTTGAAAGAGTCCAGAGTAGGTGCTTGCATCCCATCTGGGGGAAGTCTCGTCCAGACCCTGGACACTTGCACCGTAAAGAACTTTTTTTTCTTATGTCTAGTCTAAATCGGCCTTCCTAGAGTTTATGGCCATTAGGCCCTGTTATCCCTTGGGGAGCTCTGGTGAACAACTGTTCTAACAGGTCCTGATGTACCCCTCTTATGTAATTGTAAGCAACTACCAAGTCTACCCTGAGCCTTCTCTTTTCCAGACTGAAGAGTCCCAAATCCCTCAGCCTCTCCTCATATGACCTGCCCTTCATGCCTTGGATCATACACGTGGTCCTCCTCTGGACTCTCTCAAGCTTTTCCACATCCCTCCTGAAGTGGGGGGCCCAAAACTGGATGCAGTACTCCAGCTGCGGTCTCACCAAGGCCAAGTAAAGCAGGAGGAGAACATCCCTGGTTTTGCTGGAGACACATCGGGGGATGCATGCCAGAGTTTGGTTTGCTTTGCCAGCCACAGCATCACATTGGTGGTTCATATTCATCTTGTGGTCAATCAAAACCCCCGAGTCTCTTTTGGTCGTGGTGCTAGCGAGCGTAGCACTGCTGAGCCTGTAAGTATGTTGAAAGTTCTTCCTACCAAGGTGCAGCATCTTACACTTCTCTACATTGAAGTCCATCCAGTTTTAGTCAGCCCACCTTGACAGCATGTCCAAGTCAGCCCATATCCCCAGCCTGTCCTGCAGAGTGACCGCCCTCCCCCATTATTTGGTGTAATCTGCAAATCTGGCCAGTTCACATCTGGCTCCCGACTCCAGATCATTAATGAAGATGTTAAAAAGTACCAGCCCCAGTACCGAGCCCTGAGGGACTCCACTGGTCACCCTATGATTGTTGATTTGCTCCCATCAACTAGTACTCTCTGGGTCCGACCCCATAGCCAGGTACTGAGCCATTGGACCATAAGATGAGCAAGGCCACAGTTCCCCATCTTAACCAGGAGGACATCATGGGGAACTAGGTCAAAGACTTTCTTGAAATCTAGATACATGACATCCACATCATCTCCCTTATCCAGGGCATGTGTTACCTGGTCATAGAAGGAGATGAGGTTGGTCAGGCAAGACCTGCCAGTCACAAAGCCATGTTGGCTGGCATTCAGACACTTGCCTTCCATTAGTCTGGTGTTGATGGATCCTTTGACAATTTTCTCCAGGATTTTTCCAGGGATGGACATCAGACTGATCTATAATTCCCCAGGTCATCCCTCCTCCCTTTCTTGAAGATAGGGACCATGTTGGTTCTTTCCCAGCCTTCCAGGACCTTGCCCAAGCTCCATTAATTGAGTCTGCTAGAGCATGCTAATTAGCACGCTTCAGTCAGCCTCCACATCTCATTGTATCAGCATCCCCGTGCTTCACAATGGTGGCAGAGGTGCTTTAACTAAAGCTAGTTCGATATGCTTTACATAAAGTGCCCTTGCCACCATTTTGAAGCACAGGGTACTTTAGTTACAGCTCTCTTGGAGCCACTCTAATTAAAGCGCCTCCCCCCACACACCCAAAACACATATAAAAATTCCATAAATATCTGGCAAATGTCAGCCTGCCACATATGATTAGTGTGGCCCTGCCCTCCATGAGGTAAAATCAGACCAGGTTGCCTTGTGGCTCATCTGCATATTTTTGGAGAATCCCAGGACTCATGATAAAAAAACCCAGTTTCTTTTATGAGTGGGAGTCTAGTAACCACATGGCTCCTTTTTGGGGGAGTATCTGGAGTGTACACACATACTGAGCAGTGCTAAGCTGTGGGGTTACCATGGCTTGAAACACTTTGACTCTGCTGGGGCCAGCCCAATGAACTCTATAGAAAATCATGAGCCTTTTGTCTTTGGACTAATATCATGCCTAGTTTGTACTTTATATAAGTAGGTGCTGAAGTACTATTTAAAAGTGTGTTTATGAAGTACCTGTGCTAAAACTTGCAGCAGTTCATGGCTAAGCTCAATGTTAATAGCATGAATTCTAACTCACTTTTGCATGGTCTTAAAGAAGACTTCAGCTTTGGGTCAAGGACTTAGAAGGAAGCCTTGAAAATAATTGTGAAGTTGAGCAAATTAGAGTTGTAAACAAGATAATACAAAACTTCAAGCATGTTTGAATACAACCTAATAACAATGATCTATTGAAAATGTATGAAGATGGAAGGAGAAAGAGAGAAAGATCAGGGAAACGAAGAAGGAAATGTACTTGGATTTTTAATTAATAGTTATCTCCTGTTTAGATAAAACATCAGAAAAAAACAGTTGAATTAATTTGCTGTATTAAGGCCAAGATTCAGTTAAATAGGGTTGAAACTTCATTTCTGCATCCTGCAGAATTCTGAATCCATGACCCTATCAGTTTGTCATGATAAGCAATATTTAAATAACAGACAGTAATTATAGACACATCAATTGACAAGTGTCAAATAAAGGATTATCTACAAAAAGGCTGCCATTTGTGTATTTCATAATTACGAAATGTCAAGGAAATTTTGAATTTAAGACTTTCAGCAGACAAAAAGACAAGCATGTAGAGCAGAGAGGTGAAGAACTGACCATCTAGACCTTACATATTAGATATAAAATGTTTTAAACCGAGCAAGTTAAGTTGTTTATATTCATTGTATATTGTACATATTAATTCTGTGGTGCTAAGCCTCTGGCTCATGGGCCAGATCCAGTCTGTGAGGCCATGGCATCTGGCCTGTGGGTCTCTCCTGCCCTCCTGGTTCTAGAAATTTGATGGCGGGAGAATGGTGGTAGCATTAATTGCCACTCTCCTGCTGTCAAATATTCAGACCCGTTGGGAGCCCTGAAGACTGGATCACGTGGCCCTGTGTACTGGATCATAACAGCACATGGAGTGACTCCATGCCTGGATCCAGCACATAGAGTTTTGTCAGCATACAGGGTCTGGCCAGGACACAGCTGGTTCTGGAATGTGGGGTCAGGCCAACATGCGGCCAGATTTGGCATGCAGATCCTGTGTGTGGGATCAGGTGATTCTGCTGAGCTGGGTTGAGCTAGCGTACTAGATTACATCCATAGGCTGGCCCTGTGCACCGACCTCACACTGGATCAGACCCATGGACTGACCCCTCACATTGGATAGGGCCTGCTGACTCACCTCATACCACTCATCCAGCTGCAGGGCCAGAAAGGTTGAACACCACTGCATTAATGTTTGTTTTATTCTCCTCCATGGAAAGCAAATGAACTAAGAAGAGATGTGGTGAGAACCCTCATGGCTCCACTTTACAAGATGAACTGGGGAGAATGGATTGATGTGGCAGAGACAAAGAAGGCCTAACATAGCTGTGAAATGGAGCTCTGCTGTAATTTGTTCTGTAGGAGTGTGAAGGGAAGAGGTGTAGTGGATTAATCAATGGATCTATCAGTATTTGGCTCTAAAAAGAAGAAAGAAACTGATTCTTTACCTAAAATATATCATCCATAAACTATCAGCAGATTCATTCCAAGTGTGAACAGTTTGGATAGTCTGAGTGTCTGTTGCTGATACTAGACCCTTCCCCTGTGAGGCAAATGCATGCTACTCTGTCTTCCTCTGGTTACACCCAAGCTAGCAATGTTCACTGAAGTACTAAAACTGTCAGGAATACTTTGTACCACACAGAGCTGGCCTTAGGAGAAATGTCACCCTGGGCTAACTTGTATTTGGGCCCTCCCCCACCCTCTCAAGCACCCCTACAACACCACATCGCCCAGGTGCTCTGCCTGCCCCCACCAAGTCACTGGTACTGCTGCTCTGCCCACAGAGGGGCTCCATCAAACAGGTTGGGGAGCTGGCCAGGGTGTCTGCCTGTGGCAGGGACTGCCTGCTGCAGCCCTGTGGAGCCTAAGCAAAGGGAGCAGGAGCCTGTGATAAGTGGCCAGCGAGCATAGGCGACTGGTAGGGGGTGCACAGGGGTGTACATGCCCCCCCGAAGGGGCTGGTGCCCCCCCGACAGCCAACACTGATGCTGTCAGTAGGACTGGTCTCCGCCCTGACAGAGCCGCCACCATCAGAGGCTTCTGCGGGTGCTCTCCCAGATTCAGGAGACACCAGTCACTCATGCCGGCGAGTGCTGGTACTGGGGCTCTGGTGCCCTGAGGCCACCATGGGTCTCCTCCAGGGCCCAACATGTAACAGGCCACGTGCAGATGAGACTTGGTTGGAGCTCTCCTCTGCTCCCCTGGAGCCACTGGCCCCAGTTTGTGGTTTCCTGAATGCACCACCTTGCCCCACCCTGCCCCACCTAAGCAAAAGCAGGTGCCACTACCACCCTCACATGTCTAATCCTGGGCAGTCCCGTCCCACGCCCCAGGGTTACACAGGGCCATGAGCAATGCCCCAGGCTGGCACTGCTACCTGCTGTGTTTGGCACCCCCCTGACCATAGCACCCTGGACAGTCACTCGCATTGCCCACATCTAAGGTCAGCTCCAGTACTACATACTGTAGTTTAGCTCTTTGTTCTCCCCGCCACCGCCCTCTATGCTGATTAAGGCTTGTGGAAAAGAATTAGATTTACCATTTACAGAGATGGCCAGCCACATCAAGGGAGCACATCCTTTAATAATTTCTGTTAAAATAATACTGTCGGATCATCCCTGAAGAAATCATCACTTGATATTGGGTTTTTGGCCAATGAGGATCTGGTGTCTCATCTTGCATTTTTTATCAGCATTGTTGAACAAGTTATGACAAGACAATCCTGAGTACCTAAATGACTCAGATCTTCTGAACTCTTATCATATATGACAAGCCATAGTGGCTTTGGTAGAGGATCAGCTCCTAAGCATAGACAAAGATCAGTTATCTACATTGGTGTTGTCAGGCTTATCAGTCATTTTCCATACTGCTGATCACAAGGTTTTATTAACATGCCTGCAGACCCTACCAGAAAGACTGAGCCCGCTTTGGTAGCTTTGCTATTTTCTCTCAAAGATCTCAGGGGTAATTATGGAAAATTACTTTTCTGCCCTGAGGACTCACTCATATAGTTCTCATTATTTGTCTCTTATTCTTTGTGTACATGGTGCCATTGGGTTACTCAAGTTCAGAATCAGGGGATACTCTTGAATCTCCCGCTGCTGTTAGATGATCATAAAAGTGGCAAGATCAGATTTTTCACTTCCGAGAAAGAACATTTATTTGGGATATAGACATTGCTGTCATGATTCTTGCCTCCCTGGGTAGCCCAGTACTGTTGCATGTATGATTGTACTTTTTTGCTTGTAAAATCAGGTATTAGTCTCTCTGTGTACAGTTACACCATGTCACACTATGGTGAAATTTAGAAATGTATCTAGTTTGGTAATGTGGCCACCTTTAATTATAAAATCAATTTGCTCTTTGAGTTCTGCTAATTTTCCATGTCTTGTAAGTGTAGTGCAAATGGGATTCTTCACCCACTAATGATCTTGAAATATCAAAATCAATCACCATGTTACCAAGACTCTTCATCTGTAATGAATATCATTGTATTTTCCCTCTATTAGAAATCTTAAGTGGCCATTGTGTGACAACTTATCTGAAGCATAAACAGATATATATTCTGACTAGAACATTTCTAGAGTTCCTGCAAAGATGAACATCAGAACTGAAGTCTCGTTTATTTCCATATTTGTTCATTTTATTGGATGTATATGCCATCCTTTTCCAACAAGGCTCAGGGTAGCTTATAAAAGAAAACAGAATGGCTTATAAAACAGGAAAATAAACAAAAGGAGAAAACAACTTAAAAGAGAAACTAGCGTATCCGTCTAAAACAGAAGCTACCTAAGCCATATCCCAACCTAGCTTTGTTTGCTAAACACTTGCATCTCTAATTTTTGAAGCCACCTGGAGTGATTACTACAGTCCTGATTCTCATATACACTTAAGCTCCTTTGTCAGAAGGAAAGTGATCGCTATGTAAATGAGAAGCATTTAACTGTATACTACCAATTAATGTCATAGAAGAATGCCAAAACACCAATTTCATGTTGCCATGTTCAGATTCCTGAAATATTACATATCTGAACAATGTAGTTTTGCATTCAACTGAAAATCTAACTTGACCATATTTAATTTGTTCTCTTCCCTTTTAATATATTAGCCATTTGTTGATATTACAAAAGCTGTTTGATAATGGTGTAGCAGCCAGTCTGTCATGTCACTAAACTATTGGACTTTTACTGGAAACCGATACACCATCATAAAATTCAAAGGAATGTTTCAAAGACATAATCATGCAGGCTGTATCATTTTAAACTCATTGGGAAAACATTTCTCAGAGGTGTTCTTCAAATGCAAGGCTTTCCAGATCTTTTTCTATTAGAGCTGGGATTCGTGCCATGACAACCCCCTTAATCCAGTTCTTGCATCTGAGTCAGGAAATGCCTGAAATAGCCTTGAAGATTTGTCTCCTTATTATAATTTACCCAGGAAATGTTGAGTTCATTTTCAGGACCTTTGTTCTTATTTCTTGATAGATCAACCCAAATATTTGTATTGTTTGAAATGTGTGCTTATACATGTGCTCCAGCCTGGGGAAGGTGGTGTATTAATTTAACATGTGTATAGGTACCTCTAGGGACTAGTTGTGTGTCTCAAGTGTTCCTTTTCTAACAGAAAGAGTAGATAGGAAACTTGCTAAGACCTGGTAACTGTATTTACTTTTACCTTTGATACCACAGTTGCATGAATAACATTGCTCTCATTTAACTGCTATTTTTTATTGGTACTGGCCAGTGGTGCTGATATCTAAAGTATCATTAAAAAATCTGGTAACCAAACTGTTCTCCAAAAAATTCAACAACAGTACATTTTAATAGACAGATTGCATGATCTGATAACAAGGCTAATACTTTGCATTGTTATCTTGTCCTCAAGAAATTAATTCCCCTGTTTTACAGATGAGAGATCTGGAGCAATGCAACAGCAGTTCAATTCTATCCACAGCACAAGAACAGGACTGCAGTGCTGATATGCACCACTCTTCCTTGTGTTAACACTGAGTATTGAAAGTCTCCTTGAATCCAGGTTTTGTTAATTAGCCCAGAAAGCAACTTCTCACTTTCTGGAAAGTGCACAAAGCATTTTTTGTGTGTTCCATTTGAAAGGACATAGAAAAATTAATCAATTAACTAACTGAAGAGACGGAGATGGAAAAAAGAGAGCTTGCCCCTTATAGTCATTTTGACACTCACCCATAATATTTCACAGCATCTGATGAAGTAGATTATTGCCTACAGAAGCTTATACCTCTCCAAACAAGTTAGTTTCTAAGATGCCACCCTACCCTGCCTTCTACAAAATATTGGATGCAATTGTAACAAAGTGCTTGAAGTTATTGATACTAATGAAAGAGAGAAATGGCTGAGCCATATACCTTATAATTTTGCATCTAGCTCTTTTCCCTTCCCTCTACTCACACTTTCCTTTCGAAAAATCTTTCCTCAAAGATCCTAGAGCAAACTTTGATTGTGGCCATTTGATAGAAATAGTAGATCACAAAATTAGGACTCGTCAATTTCAGTGCTAATCATAACTAAAGTATTGAAACTTGGGTGTCTAGAAACTGATCTCAGTGCAAGCTGTGGGCACATGGCATCCCTGCAAATCAGGCTCTTGATTTAGGTACCTAAAGATTAATCTAAATGTCTAATTTAGTGGACTCATACTTGGACATTTTGTCCCACAGGCATCTATTATCATTACTGTTTGCTGATACGGGATAATCAAAGCAACGCAGCAAAACAAGGAAAGACTTCTCCTCCTCAAAGATCACATACAGGGACGGAAATTGCATAAAAGCTACATAAGGAAATACTTTGGCTGGGTGCCTCAAGCAAGGGCATAATGAATCTGAAGGTGGCTCTTGCTATGACAGTTCTTTTTGGAAGCAATAAGGTGATTATCACTTTTTGTTCAACCTTCCCTTTCCTAATGTAGCCTGAAATCAGCAATGCCTTTGTCTAGCAAGTGGCTGTCACTCCTGCTGGTTTACAATGTCAAAGGATTGTCCTTGGGGGGAGGCTTGTATTGGAAGGACCGTATCATTAGTAGCATTCTGAAATAATAGGGATAATGAAGTCAGGCAACTGGTCCCCATTTCCTGGGGAACATCTTCTTATTATAAAAAATGATAATAACTGTTGTCAACCCTTGAATTAAGTGATTTACCTAGAGGGAACTACTGTATATCCTGGCAATGCAATAGAAAGCTGAGGTTAAATGAGCACCATCAAACTTAAGTAACCTTCAGACAGAACAAGTGTGTAAACTGCAAGGGAAAATGTTAGCCATGTGGAGTGCCACAGGTATCACAAAACTGTCCCATGGAAAAGGATAAAGGTCCAAGCTCCCTGCTGGAATAAACTGGCTCCACTCCACTCAAGTAATTTATACCATCAGGAAGTTTGACCCCAAATCGTTCGCATTCGTCCATTAAAATAGAAAGTGGTGGGCTTTGTGCCGTTTCCAAACCCATAATGAGTAAACCCTTACTGCAATGATAGTTATAAATGAAGAGATGGATGGCTATGAAAAACTGCTTCTGAGTTTAATGTAATTATATTTCAGACCTCATTTCTGTTCGTCTAATAAAGTGCAGTGAATTAGGACAGGACCCTCTAAAGAAATGAGTATGGGGGTGGATCTGATTTAGATATAAAAGTAAAATGACATGTACAAAAATAGAGAAAGAGAGAGAGAGAAATGGCAAGATCTGTAGTGCAAGTTCCCTGAAGTAACTGTATTTTTTTCCCCATGGGGATTTCTGGTTCTCTTCTGTGCAGTTTTATGGCTGCTGAAATCATCTCTAATTGCTAATCACTCCCTACACCACAAAGTGCAAGCTGCTGTCCAGTCTTCCTGTTGTAGATCCAGCAGCAGAGCAGCAATCTGCAGTGTAGGAACCAGCCAGGCTCCCCCGGCCCTGCTTCCACCTGCCAGCACGACCTGAATGAATACCCTGGGGGGTTAAAATACAATCTCCACCCCATGCTCTAAAGGCAGGCGAAAATTATTTTTCCAGGAGTGTATTAAAGAAACCTACAGCTATACCTCGGCCCCGGGGAAAATGCACTTGGAGCTCATCCAAGTCTCGCTGTAGTCAACAGGTTTCGGAGCACTTTGGCCATTCAGCCAAGTCCGTGCCCCCCCACCCCATCTGGTCTCCCCCTTTGCTCCATGGTGCAGATGAAGACGGGGGTGCGCCCCCTGCCCGGGCACTGCCGGCTGCATGCACTTTTGGCTCTTCCCTCTTACAGCCCAAACCTGGCGGGATGGGAGCGGGGGGGGCACTTCCAAGCCCCCTCACGCCCCAGCGCCCCGCGGTCCGGCCGGGCTGCCCTGGCGGCGGGAGCGCCAGCG
>NW_005842264.1:67570-126607 GCF_000455745.1 Alligator sinensis | reverse complement strand
GCGCTCCAGGGCTGCCCCCACGGCTCGGCTTGGCCCTCTTCCCCCTTAGCCTTTGGCTTTAGCCCACGTTTCTCTCTTCCCCGGCACTGCCCAGGCCTCTTGCCACCGCCTGGGGAGGGGGCGATGGGGTTGGTGGCAGTCTTCTTTGCCATGATTGCCCCCTGGCACATCCATGGAAATGGCCCCACCTGCTTCAGTGGTTGAAGCAAATACAAAGTGGTGGAAACACCGTTGGGGTTGTCCCTCCTGCTCACCTCCATGGTACATCCACAAACGTTTAATGTCCAGTTCTGTGTCTAGATTACTTTTAGGAGCACCTCACAGGTAGACTAGTGCAGCTCTCCTTTCCTCCTAGACATCCCTGGTTTTGTGGCGTTTAGTCCCAGCTATCCATGCTTGTGCAGTATGTATAATTTGATGCCAAAATACAAAGTCTATTCCAGCCATTGAAGTGCCTCCTCCTTAATATAAGATCACTACATGGTTTGGACAACCAGTGGGTTTTCATGCTAAATACTTAGAAGCTTACAATAGTTTGCAACCCCCCAAAAGAAAATGTGATACCATGTCCTATGGGCCGGTCCCTGTGCCTTTAACTAAATGAATGAAATATAGAAATGAGGTGGACATATAATTATTGGCATGTTTTCTAATTGAGAGCCTTTACTAAGTTAATGGGTGAAAAATAATTTGGTTAGGGCTCTAAATAGTTAACTAATTGTATCTTTCATTAAGAGGAAACACTTTATTGATTAAGATAATATACTGTATATCCCAAGAAAAATTATGGCCATAAATAATTGTATTAATTTTCCATAAGTGTAAGTAGTTAACTGATAAGGGAGTTTCCCTCCTAAAAAAGAATTGCAATGGAAGAGATCATATTCTATATTCTATCACTATTAAAATTTAATCTTTTTCCCCCTCCAGGCTATGGCCAAATCTCTCATAAAAGTAAGTTGAAAACCTCTTTCTAAACAATTATCAAGAACCAGTACTACAACATGAGCTAACTGAAATTGTTGTAATGTAGCATTTGATGTCACCGTAACTTAGAATGTTTGTTTCTTGAAAACGGGAATAGAGGAGAAATCTTTCTAGCCCTGGGTGTACTCAGAAATCTAACTACAGATAGGTCTCAATCCATTTACGTACTCTGAATCACCATACAATTTGAGATCAATTCAGATCCAAATGCAGTCTTTTCAGCTCTATCCTATTTTTCCAGGACTGAAGTCTACCAGGTTTACTCATAGCCAGCGTGGGCTGACTGCCAGAGTTAAAACAAAGGGATTAAGATGGGATAAACTAGCAAATCAGAATATTAAAACCCCAAATCCCTGAAGTTCCAAACAACTCTAAACATGATGTGAGATACTATTATATCAGTATTCAAAGTAAAGGGTGATTGATTCATAGATATTTTCACGTAAGTGAATGCAAATGCACCTTGTGGCATGAAAAAGCGTGGCTTGCTTTATTCTAAAATACCAGCAAGGACAAGTTTTATACAATAATAAAATGTTATGTTTTCATTGGATACTTTTTCCCCCTCTAAAACTGCTTGAAATCCAAAAGCTTTGATTTTCAAAAGTAGAGATTGATCTTTTTATATTTTGTGAGACCTCTGCTGTCCAAAAACAGTCCATAAGCATCCAAGCATTCTGCACTAATGGCTATATTTATCACTACGATTACCTCTCTGAATAACAGTTTAGAAAATGTCTCGTCCAAAGCTCATGCCAGATTAACCAGATGTAGCTGCTGGCTGAAGTCAGAATTATAGCCTTCCTTAAACGTCTCATCTCTGAAGATCTCAGCACAGAGATCTGACTTGTGAGAGATTTTAGGATCATTTATCTTTCTTGTTGTAAAGTTATTTGCCTTTTTCTGAAGAAGATTTTGCACATTTTGTTCAAGTCACAAATTAAATTAATTTTAATTTTAATTTAAAATATCCTGACCTAATGCAAGATTGTAGAGTCCTGTTGTAATTGATCATAGGAGCATTCAAGTGTTTCCAGTAGGACTATGTACATGAGTTAACATTAAGTAGCATTAGTAAGAACTTCAGGATCTGGTTCAATGAAGAAGGATCCATTCTGTATAAGAGAAAAAAGCAGCTATATGAAAGAATGATTTAATAAAATATATTAATTTAACAAACCTACAATACTGAAAAGAAAAACATGTCAAGATTTGGAGCCTGGTCATGCTTTTACTAAAATGAAAAGGAATCATACCATTGACTGCTGTGGTAGCACAGCTGGGATCAGTTAACAAGCAGTTCTCTTTAACCACAGCAGAAATTGGAGGTTGGCAGAAAGGCTTTCTCTGGCCAGATTGGGCTTTGGATCAGACTCTATAAGTATAGAAAAGGATGATGGTTTTCCATTATACGAAAATTTAGAGTGCCATATCACTTAATAATTGGGAAGAAACCTGTGTCTTCCATGTCTTCCGCATGAAATCACATTATCTCAGAAAAACTGCATATTTTAAATGTATTAAAACACCCCCAAATATATTTTTCCAGGGCATAAAACAGACTCCTTTGTTGGACTTATGGGCAAAAGATCTTTAAATTCTGGTATGTATGAACTACGGCTAAAACTAAAACTGTAACCTCTTCATTCTATTGCCTCTCTTCTCTCCCAGTGAATGGGAAAGTCTTTACATGGGACAAGCCATAAAAAGATAGGCAAGTTTGTCTGAAATCAGGTTGTTTTTTTTTTTTTAATCAAAATATTCTGAGCTGTGGACCATGTTAATGCATGTGAAAATAAGAAATGATCAGGAGAGGCTGGTTCCAAGCAATTGCCAGATAAACTTTCCTAAACAACTGTGTTTATACTCCTAATCCTGACCTGTGTCAGGTCAGGATTAGGAGTAGTTTTTTATTGTGTCTGCTGCTGACTCCAAGAACTTAGTCTTTCCTTTATAAGAGTTTCCCTTGCAGGCCAAGAAGTCAATGATGTATTTCTTCAACGTTTATAACATTTTTCAATCATTAATTTTACATCTCTAAAAATATTTTACATTCATTAAAATGTAAAATATGCAGCAGCAACCAAAAAACCCAATAAAATGTTGGGCATCATTAAGAAAGGAATTGAAAACAGAGAACATCATCATGCCATCATACAAATCCATGATGCACCCACATCTTGAGGTCCCCACATCATCAAAAAAGGATGTAGGAGAATTAGAAAAGGTACAGAGAAGGGCAACCAAAATGATCAGGAGCCTGGAGCAGTTGCCGTACCGAGAGAGACTAAAAAGGCTAGGACTCTTCAGTTTGGAAAGGAGAAGGCTGAGGGGGAATATGACAAAGGTCTATAAAATCATGAAGGTTATGGACCATGTGAATAGGGAACTATTGTTCAACAAGTCCCAAAATACTAGCACTGGGGACACACTCACAAGAGGGAGCATTTTTTTTACACAACAACGTAGTTAACTTATGGAATTTATTGCCACAGGCAGTAGAGGAGGCGGACAGCACAGCTAGGTTCTAAAAGGGACTGGATAAATTCATGGATGATAGATCTATTAACGGCTATTGGACAGAATGGGTGGAGATGTTTCTTCTGGCATCTCTAAACCAATAATATTCGATGCTCGGGAGAGTACTGAATAGGGGATAGGTTACTCTAGAGGTATGAGGTTCAATGCTCTCCCTGTATAGCATCCACTTCTGCCACTGTCCAAGACAGGATACTGGGCTAGATGGACCATTAGTCTGACCCAGTATGGCACTTTAATTTTTTTTTCTTTATCTATTCCAGTGTAAGAACATAAAACCTTAAGCATTAAACTGATATCATGACCTTCCCTTCCATTTACCCCAAGCACCTACACATAACAGAAGCCCACTCCTTGTGAATCTCTCCCAAATAACTGCAGCCTGCCATTATCCATAATCTACTAGCTATGCATTACTTGAGAAACTTATGGCTACTTGGTTAAACAACCAATTGTTATTTAACTATCCAGAAGGGGCACCTTTTATTTAATATGATCTAGTGCTTGTTTAAAACCACTGAAATAATTCTTATTCTATATCAAGTAGATCATAAATTCCAATGTTGCATTTTTTGTATTGGACAGTATAAATTGTTTTTCCCCCTACAGTTACGAATGGCTTTATTTTCAATTAAGTTGTATTCACAGGAGTAATATAGCTCTATCTTACCTTATTTTGAAAACTGCTCTGAATCATGAGCAATTTAGAATAATTTTATCTGTGAAGATAATAACCATTAAATGCACATAAACTTGTAAATATACAACTGATATTATAGCAGTAAATAGTATCTTAGTGATTGGTCTCATTCATGGGGATTAAGCTACTTAGGTACCAAAATAGATGCAGCAACTGTCAAAATTGATTGCCATAATTTCCTTTTAAAATTGTTGGAACAGTTAGAATACACTCACGTATAAAAATAAGAAAGATGAATAACAACCCCCTACAGTCTGATAGTAACATAATGGCCTAATAAGTAAACCACAGGTTTTTAGACATCCCTCATCACTGCTCTTCTATCTGATGGAGGAGGTGAGGGGTGGGAGTTTTGACAGAAGGTATAGTCCAAACCATCTGGTCTGACTGAAGATAATGAAAGTTCTAAGTGTTCAGGAGTGAGTGGTAGGATGAATATTATCTGCAATTAATACTCTCCACCAAAAAAGAAAATAAAAGCATGCAGCAACAAAAATTCCAACATTGTTTGATGGAAAAGGTGGAGAAAGGTTACTTGAAAAGATTCTCAAGTAATCTAAAAATGTACTTGTTTTCTTCTCTTGGTAGCTAATATCACTTGTCTGAAAAACTTTGATATCTAGTAATTGGGTGAGAGTTTTTATCAAAATAATGTATCTTCTAGTGGATGTTGAAACTACAGATCCTATGATAATCCAAGGAACTATAATTCTGGTGTGACAGCCAAAGTTCTGTGATTTACCAAAGAATTTCTGCCATCTAATGTTCTGGTCTTGCAGTGAGTTCATGTAGGCAGACCTCTACACCCTCTGAAATCGGGTATCTAGAAAAAACCATAAGTACGGTAAAAAATATCACAGTAATCAATAGTGATAATTTGCATATAGCCCTGAATACTTGTTCAGCTAATTTAACAGTAGTGTGTTTATTTTCTGATAAAAGTAAAAGAACTTTTCTACTACGTATTCTTCTAGGGTTTGATAATATATTCTCCAAAACTCTGTTTATTTCTAATTTGGCCTCTTGATTGGTGAAACTTGAAATTCTTTTTACTTTAAGCATATGGAACTGAATCATAATCCAAGACCTCCAAGATCTGCAGCAGTGGGTCCCACAAAATTAGTTGTGTGTTTGCATGAGAGAGTCATTTACCTGCATGCTGTACTAAGCACAGCCAGGCATGTGCCTGATTTCGTTTATACAGGAAGGTGTCTCCCATGTCCATCAGGCAAGCTTTCTGATTTGGAGGCAGAACAACACAGGGACCTTTTTTTTTTTTTTAATATAAAGGAAAGATTCTTCCTGAAGTAAAGTGATGCTAAATGCATCCATGTAGAAGGGGGCTACTTAGGCACCATCTGGTTTGTAGACAGCTCCATGTCAATTGGCTCCTTCGTTGCAGATTTTAATGAAAGATACACAAATAGACTGAAGACAGTGGGAAGTTTGAAACTAGTAGAGAGTTGATTGTACAGGGGCATGGTGAAAATGACTATATATTTTGATTACAAACCACTGTATGTGTTCAGAAGAATCTGCAATACTTTCAGAGGATACAGAGGTTTGGGGTTAATGGTTGTTTGAAAGATTCTGCTAGACTGCACAGCGGAGACCTGCCAACTTCCGTGGGGCACTGAGCACAGATAATAAAACCAATGGCAACTATGCTCGTTAGAAAAAGCAAGGGGCACCACCAGGCAAGATCAGGATCTTTTCATAGGCAGATCTGCCACCTTAATGTGGAAGGGAGGTCAGCCATTTCACTGGTTTGTGTTTCCTTGAGTTTATTACATTTACACAAGCCTTTACTACTTCTTTTCCAGGATCCTCTGAAAGGAACACAGCACAGAATTACGAACGAAGGCGTAAATAAGACATTCCTGTGTATTATTTATTAAACTTCATTTGTTTAAATGGCCAATGCAGTGTAATATAAATTATCCACTGTAAGGAATAATTATTTATTTAATAATAATTGTTGTTTTTTGAGTTGTAAATTCAATAAAATGATTATTTTTCACATTGTGGCAGCGATACATGTTGTGTAAGTGTGTTGTGGTTCCAAAATAACAGCTCCTTATGGAACAGAAATTGATGATGTTGCACAGCAAAGCACATTATTTGGTATGACCTGTAAAATTGTGTTCACCAAACAAACAAACAAAATTATTTTGTTAATTTAAAGCAATCATATCCGCTTCACTACCAATGCAGAGCAGAACTGGTGTACAGTCTAGTGCCTCAATTTGTTTCCATGGTTTAAAATGTACTGTAATTTCCATATAAAAATATATTTGTAACATTGCAGCATGTTTTCTGTTTTGTGGCTACATATATATATTTTAAAAAAAAGGTTTGAATGTGAATTCAAGGTCTTCATTTCATAGTCTGGAATTTTATGATCGTAACATTTTAAATAAAAACTACTTTTAAGATTTTGCAACATACTTTCGTGGTTAGAGTGATGGAATTTATTTCAAACAAATAAGTGTTCTGAAATAAGCCCTGAATTAAAGCCATAGCTTTGGGCTCTAAGAGCAGAAAGCAAGATACTTATAATTATCTCATTTTGCAAGACAACATATTCACCTCTTACTGTTTGGACAGGATAAGGGGAAATTAAAACTCTGGAGATTCTTTGCGTATTCTATTCTTACTGATAGGGACTTTTGGCAGCTGGAGGTAAACCTTTGTGGATCCAGTCATAGACGGTATTGAGAATCTACACATGAAATTAACATGTACATTGATTTACAAGGCACATGTAAATCAAAGAGATCATTACATATGGCCAGACTCCCATGTGTTCTGCAACTCTGGGGGAAGTAAAAGGATTTGCTATAGAATCCACCTCCTGTTGCAGGTTTGTGCTAGAAGTTTTCTATTTTTTTTTAAAATATGTGTCTGGACCATATGGTCACAATTAAAACAAAGTGTATCTAATGCAATGCTGTTTTCCTTAGTTTGAAGACAACCTGAAATTCAGCTTTTAAAGGTGTGAACTGCCACTTTCATTTATTCCCATGACATATAATGACTTTGAAACTAACAATGAGAAGTTAAGCATCAACATATTTAGCTACTTTAATTAAAACATTCACTGTTGTGATTGTGTACTATTCCCTGTCCAGCAACCAAAAATATTGAAGTTTTCCCTAGCCACTTCTTCATACCTTCAACCCTTACAAAATTCTGTTGCCTGTCAAAAATTAAAATGTGTGTGCAACATTATGGACAGAGCTCCAAGTCAGGAGGAAGGGCTGCAGCTCAGCTGAGCCAAATGCAGTTGAGGAGAGCAGGCTGCTCGCTGATTATATGGGCCACGCCTGGGGCTGGTCAGGAGCATGTGACTAGGAGGGGTGGAGCACAAGGAGATATCAGCCCAGTTCTGGAACCAGAGCAGGCAGTCTAGCCCAGACAGTGCTAGAGGAAAGAGCTCCAGGCAAAGAGCTGAAAGGTGGTGGGAACCATGAGTAGACCCAGGAGGCCCAGAGCTGCAGAATAGGAGCCTGGAGAGAGGCATCTAGCTGCAATGGAGAATGGCTGAGGTTCTGACTATTGTAGGCTATTAAAGACTGAAGGACCAGGTTGTGGCTAGAGGCTACGGGCAGGGTGCCTGTGAGGCACTTCCCACTATCAGGGGCTGAGGTTAGGGTAAAACCCCGCAAGGGTCAAGGACCCTGTGGGCTCCATAGGCCAAAGCCAGAGCCAGAAAGGACAGGGCCAGGGACCGTAGTATAAAACAGGCAGGGCTGAGGAGACCAAGCAGGCTGAGCTTACAGAGGGCCTGAGTGACTAGAAATCAGTTCACTGGACCCGCTGGTCTTATAGGAGGACTGAGTGACGTCTGCAAGGCACAGATAGGGCCAGTAAGGCCACAAGTATATTCTGTAGGGTAGGAAAAGTGCTAGCAGGGCACAAATTGGTTGTGATATTAGACTTTGAGTCCAGAGAGAGATAAACAGGACCACGCATCCGGCTCAGTCAGGTGCAACCAGGATCATTCCAGGACTCAGAAGCAGACTCTCAATTTAGCTACATTGACGCAAGGAAGAAAAAACAGAGTACACTGAGGAGCTGAACATATTCTTTCCTTTCATATAAACATGCAACTCATATTAATATTAAATTAATGGAATTTGTACATTCACACCTGAGAGCAGAATTTTGTCCTATGGGACTGATTTAAACTGACAAACAACAGGAAATTCAGATGTAAACTAGGAACTTGGTCAGTAATGGCAACAATTTAAATTTTGCCTTAAAATCCCTAATTCACTTATGCCCATCATCTTTTATGAGGTAGGTTAGAGCTATGAGCTATATTTTACAGATGGGGAAACTGGCCCACAGCAGCTGTAGAAAATTCCAGGTATAACACTTGCACATTTGTCCCAGGGCCAGTTGTACCCGTATTTGTTCTGGTACAAAAAAGTCATGGTATTGACAAGTATATCACCCTTGCAGTCAGAGTTTAGTGAATACCTGAATGCACGGCTTCTTTAGTGCAATTGATCCAATAATGCAATCCAGTGATAACTATTCAGACACAACTTGCTACGTCCGCAGACGAATTGCTATCACTTCTCATCCCATGAACCTTATGGGGTTTTTTTTGGTTTTTACCTAAGAATTGTTCAATTAATCATAACTGAAATATTCTGCAAGAACATGTACATTTTGACAAATTTGAAGTTTTTATTTGAAAAAATTTAAAGACGACTTTTGATTTTTTGTTTTGTTTCATAATACTGGTAGCTCCACTTTGAAACATTTTTTAAATTTAGTTTAATTTCTATATTTTTCATTCTCAGATTTTCATCTTATTTTACATAATTCTCTACAAAAAATAACTATAAAGTAAAACAATAAAATAAAAATATAATTAATAGAATATTGAAAGTTAATGTCAACACTGAAAACAGCTTTCAATTTTATCAACACAACATTTCTAACAGTGCAAAAAAAATTAAAATTTCATATAATGGGAAATTTGGGAGGGAAAGTTAAAGCAAAGGATATCCTGCAAAATGCAAATCCCAGTTCCCAACTAGCTTTATCACATTCTGAGAGAGCTGGTTAAGTGTTGTTATTCCTCTTTTACATACAGCCCAAGCCCACAGCACATTCTTGGCAGGTCTGGCGCCTCTTGATTCTCCAACTGGTATACATTTCTTCAGATCAACATGTTTTCATTGTATTACCCAGAATCTGGTGTCCTGATGTTCCATTCAAATATACAAGCGCAAATATGAACCAGAAGTTTTTAATACATTCATTTTTGCACAACCAACCCCCAGTAATATCAGCATTGCCTTTTTTTCTCCTTGATTATTAATTAAATAATCTGGGTTTATACATAATCAATTTAACTCACAGAGTAAGAGAACAAGTTCTAAACTACACACTAGATTAAGATGGATTATTGTCTATGTTGTCCCTTGCTGTGCAGCTTTATTTTTATTTTTTTTTTGCTTTTAAACATGATTGGGCATTGGACAGCACCACCTATGGCATGTCAGTCAGAGCCATTGTACAGCTGCACCTGTATCACAGTGTGTCTCATGTCAATTTCCTGCCTTCTGCAGACAGACTGTAATATCTGTAAAACCAAACAGTCGTTTTGGTGGTAACAGGCTGAGATCAAACTGGCAGAAAGAGACAGTCAATAGAGCTGCAGCACAGGTGGCACTCAATAAAACACAAGCACGCTAAAGGAAACTGAAAAAAGACACGAGCAGGAGGCTGGCACTAAAGACTCTGAGTGACAACTGAAGTCCTCCCCAGTTTTTATTCTCTTTACTTTTAACTCTAGACAGCACTATACTAATGTCTGGATAAACTGATACTGGAACAAGAAACAAAATAGAGACCTCTTTGTAGCAGTTAAGTTAATCCAGGTGTACACATGGAGATGTATGCACACACCACATGCATGCTCACATACAATCCAACATTTTGGATGTTGAAGAGAAAGCCAGAGTGTGAGAGAGATCTCTGGCCCTTGAAAGGATAGTTAGGAGAACAGTAAGGAACACAAGCATTCTTCTTCTCACCTGGAACAACCATAATTACAGAAATTGGAGCACTGCAGGGACTGACCTGCCTTTGCACTCTTAAGACAAGTATCATCTATATGTGTGACACCCAAAAAGTAATGCCCAGTGCATCTTCTTCCAGGGAACTCAGAAAGGGATTATAGCTTCTGGTATTTCTCTCTGTGGGAAATTTATTTCTACAGTACCCTCACCCTCAGGCTGTGGCGAACTGCCCAAATTGAAATTACAATTATTACATTGAGAAGTTTGTATTTTTCATGTTACAGCAAACAAAGGAGAAAAATGTCATGGGCATGTGTATAGGTTGAGGTATTTGTTCATGCTTCACGTGCCCTCCAGAACCACTGGGGTTTGGAGTATATGATTTCAACCATTTTGAAGTAATGATTAGAGTGATTAATTGAATTATGTTTTATTTAGTAGAAACTTTTCATGGCTCCATCTGAGTTATATAAATGCAGACCCCGTTCAGGTCCTTTCAAAGATATTTACTTATACACTTGATATAGCACACAGACATTTTGCAGATCCCTGTACAAACCCTCTTTAATGACAAAATCTTGGTAGGCTTCAGTGATTTCCTCAGCAGCAATATTGGGCATAGTGTTAATTTAATGAACCCTGAAATCAATAAGAAAATTATTGACAATAGCTGCTCTTTCATAAGGTTGTTTTGTTCTGTCACATCTGCAAATATTTTGAATGCACTGCCAGAATAAAGCAAGCCAGTTGACTATAAATGGGATTAAGTGCCCCTTTCAGCATCTAAAAATTAATCATTCTCATGCCCATTTATATAAAACAAGTACTGCTGGAATGTAGTATCTCAGGGTAGTATCTTTTCAGTGGTGGCAGCAGCAGTGCTGATGTCCTTGAACCAGTCTACACTCTTCTAGCGGTGTTATGATCTCTTTAAACAATTCCCTGAATGGTATTTGATAAAGAACAGAGGGGTGTGCCAAAAGCTTGCAATTGACCCTATAGAATTCATCATAACATGGAATAATATATATATGAACAATGTGTATTTGAAGCTGTGCTGTTGTATCTCCTAGGATCCAAGCTACATATAATGCACATAAGATGCTAATGTTGATATAGAAATACAGCCAATAAAACCATGTTAAGGGTCCCCTCTTTTCATCTATGTGCAGCTCCAATTAATGGTGATATCAGTTACTGCACATCAAAATATTAAAGTGTAAATCTATCAATAAAAGATCAGGGGCCTGGTCCTATTCTATCCATATCAAGGGTAAAATGGCCATTAACTTCTGCTGAAGTAGAGAAGAGATTGAATTGTGACATTTTATGGATTGCTAATCAGTGATGGTCTTGGATAAACTTCTAATGATCAGTTGATTTGGCTACATAGTCAAAATTTAGATGGGTTGTCAGACTTCCCTGAAGCTTTTAGATCTCCAAGCCCAGGGTGAAAATCTTAAATAGTCTCCACAGTGTGTTGGGGGAAGTTCCCTCCCAGCCCTATGTGGCAACCAGCAGAGCCCAGAATAATGGAAAATACCCATAGTACAACATAGGCATAGCTGCGCTTTGACCATCCCTGACCAATGGTTGTCCACCTCTAGTGATGGAGAATCCAGAACTTCCCTAGGAAGTTTATTTCACTGCCTCACTGTTCTAACAGTGAATAAGTTTTCCCTGAAATCCAATCTAAATCTAGTTTACTGCAACTTCAAGCCATTGGTGCCATTGGTCCACATCCTACTCTCTATAGTGAGAGAAAAGGTCTTTTCCCTCTTCTTTATGGCAACCCTTCAACCTTCAAGGCTACTTGAGTAGCCTCAAGGAAGCCACATAATTTTCTATGGCTCACATTCTTTATCTCTTAAATGGCATAGTCAATTAGTCATACATGCATAACTTGTTTAATTAATTCAGATCTGTAAAATTCTGGAGATCATAGAATTTGTACACATTAATTTACACATAGAGGCCCCATTATACTAGGCACTGTACACCCACCAGGCACATCTACATGAGACATTAATTGCATATTAGACTGATTAGCTGTGCAGTAAACATCGCATGTCTATACATGCACCTCTATTAGGCTGGAGTAAACTAATTTACTCCACATCAGGATAGGACTTGTAAATACAAGAACTATCCTTCTGTGTAGTTTTTTACTCTGCAGCAGCACACGTGTAGACACTGCCCCAGCTGGCTGAGACAAAATGATGCTTTGTGCAGGGGTTGTCTGTCAGCTAGCTCTGAACTACAGCACTCTCGTATCCCAGCCAGCCCCTCCACAGCATGCTGAGGCAGGGGAAGCAGCCGCAGGCTGGCAGGCTGACCCCTGAGGGCCCCTGCCAGCTGGTGCTGTTCCACCCCAACTCAAAATACTGTAGTTCTGGGCACACACGCAAACAGCACACCTGAAGCAATACATTCTGGATCAATAAGCACCAGAGTATATGCTTTGCATTAATATGCATATGTAGACACACCCACTGGGCATGCCTACATGTGCACATTAGCCTGATTTAAGGCGCACGAAGGGCACGCGTTCACACATGCATGCTCTTCATGTGCCTTAAAATGCTGATTTAAGACTATTCAAGTCCAAAGTTGATAAAGCAGGTATCAAATGTATGCGTGGATAGGTATCAGCAGGTATCAGCTTTCTTTGTGAATAGTTAAATCACATTAGTGAATGTGTAGTCATGCTAATGCACATTAGCGCAGTGTGTATCCATTGACATGAGACTAACTTTAATCCCAAGTCCATCCACATGCCTGTGTTAACGTGCGTTATTGCATGCACGTGTAGACGTGCTCCTAAATCATCTTAATGTGCATTAGGCTAATGCGTATTAAGTTTAGGCACGCATAAAAGCATGTGCAGACATGCCCACTGAGTATGATACTGATTCTACCAAAACCAGCTTTCATTCTTAATAGATATCTTAATACATCAGAGAGGTACCAGAAGCCCAGAGAGATTAACATTATACAGCAGATCAGTAACAGAGTTGGGAATGGAATATACATTTCCAAATTCAAAGCCTTACCTCACTTTCCTGGAGGGTGCTAGGTAAGTGCAGGTAATCCTATTAAGTATATTAAAGGTTAAGCCTGAGGTTTTAGAAAGTTTAGTGGGTGAAGGGGAGCAGGATTTTACTGTTTATCCAAACCATTAAACCTTCTGTGACAAACTGCTGTCACATCAGGGTGACCCTAGAGCCCCAAACCTCTCTACACTGTTCTGTTGTGTGTCTTCAGGGATGAGACTAAATTTTACTGTTGGGGCAACTATTCACCCTAGTACACCTCATTTTCCTCAACCCCTGACCAAACCTTGCAGCTTAAGTAGAGGAAGCCTGCAAGCTTATGAGATCTTCACCCAGTGTGCAAAATATTAGGGACTTGCTGTTTCCACAAAAGCAGTGTGCCTATAACTGACAACAGTTCTAAAAACCCTTCTCACCCTGAGACAATCAGTAAGTTATGAAATGAAACAGGTTTCTTATATAAGACAGATGAACATGTAAGAAAAAGAATCTGTAGTATTTGAAAGATACCAGGAAATAAAATAATAAATTACCTATAGCTACCTCCTGATCTGGAACACTGTCCTGGTATTCTCGGCAGTCCACTTTACGGCTCATACTCACTTGCTGCTATTCACAGATGATTCCCCCAACTCGCCTAGCTGGTATCCCTTCTCTTCCCCAACCTGGGGAGTCTTGTCTGACTTTATGTTCTATCGATTACTCTGAAAATCACTCTCCCTGCAGACATTCAGTAGGGTATATAAAATAGGGGAAAAATTATTACACAAGGAAGATATATCATATGAATGAAGTAACTATTAGGTTTGGAAGGTGGAACACAAAAGAAATAAAACCAGAGGAAAATCTCACCCTATTTTTCTACTCTAGAATCAGTGTCTCAGAAGTTTCTTCAAATGGTTTCCCCAGCTAGCTGTCATCAAATCGTCCCAGCCCTCCTTAGCTGATGGATGGGACTAGGAAATTGTCCTGTAGGTGTCAGGATTCCCTAAACACCACGGTTTTTACACCTCAGTCCTCTCACTGACAGTTTTATTCATAGAAGTTTTATCCAGTAGAACAGGGGTCGGCAACATTTTGGGGCAGAATGCCAAAATCACCCACAACCTCAACTTGTAAAATGTTGGCATGCCAGGAATAAACCAACTCCCCCTAGTGGGGCAGCCATGAGGGGCCTGTTCCTTGTTGTGACAGTGCAGCCCCAACCACTTCCCCATCATCTGCCCCAAGGTGTGTGTGCACCTACCATCAGCAAGGAGCTGGTCCAGGGCTCTGCAGACCCCAGTGCAGCTGCTTGCAGCATCCCAGCTGCCTACCACAGCCTGCCTGGGTTCTGTGAAGGCCCTTTCCACCCACCACAGAGCCTGGGCTGCTCACAGTGGGTGGCAGGGAGGTTGCAAGCAGCTGCACTGGAGTCCATAAAGTCCTGGCTTGGCTCATTGCTGGCAGCGGATGCACGTGCACCTTGGGACAGATGGGCTGAGGCTAAACTGCTGCAAGATAGATTGCACCCATCATAACTCTCCCACCGTCCACCTTCAGGCACACATGCCAAGCAAACTGCCTTTGCATGCCACACTCAGGCACTTGTGCCAGAGGTTGCCAACCCCTGCAGTAGTTTTTTTTTTTATTTTATAATTCATTAGAGAGTTCTATCCAGCACAAGCTGGACTGGACAGAAAATTACTAACATAGCAATAGAGGAGCATTTTTATTAGAAAATTGTACTATATAATCACCTTTGGAATAACAAATAACAAAGTGTATCCTTTTCCTTTTCTTTCCTGTGCTTGGAAGAAGGGCAGTAAGAGAGAAGAGGAATATTAAGAGACCCAGGGAAATGGGTGGAGGACTTCTCAATATCAGAGCCACTGCCACTGCCTCTGCTTGCACCAGAGGTTTCTGTTCAGGCAGGACTGCTCACCATCAAGGCTTCCACCCAGGTATGGGTTTGGCACTGTGGGGACTGCGGCTTGCAGGTTCCTTCCAGTGACAGCCAGGTGGGGAAGTGCC
The DNA here is from genome assembly GCF_000455745.1 of Alligator sinensis. NCBI lineage: Eukaryota > Metazoa > Chordata > Crocodylia > Alligatoridae > Alligator > Alligator sinensis. Next base: position 111,275 of record NW_005842264.1, on the reverse strand, counting down.
TGTGGTATGAGCGGTGCATCCTGGTGGTGTCTCTCAGGGAACATGCAAGTGAGCTACAGGAGGAGGTGGTGAGAGTCTGAAGCACCCTCCACCATGAATTCATTGATTCAATGCTGGAGGAGACCTCCAGGACCATGGAGGAAGAAGTGCCAGAGGCTGCACTAGAGAAGAGAAAGGATATGAACTGTTAGGAAGGTGGAAGCTGGAGGCTTGTGACTTTTGGCAGCAAGCAGAAATCTTCACTTCCACTTGCAGCAGTTCATTTGGAGAACAGATATGCAGCCCTAGCAACAGAGAGGGAGGAGCACATTTCATTGGTGGAGGTGGAGGACAGGTCAGGCCTCCACAAAGTGGCAAGGATAAGACAACCACCACTACCAAGAAGTGACAGGTAGTGGTAGTTGAAGACTCCCTTCTGCAGGGGACAGAGGGAGCCATTGGCCAACTTGACCTGCTGTCTCGGGAAGTTTACTGCTTGTCTGGAGTCCAGATCCAAGATACCATGGAGGGATTACTTAGACTCATCCAGCCCTCTGACTGCTACCCCATGCTATTCATCCATGTGGGCACCAATGATGCTGCCAGGAGAGACCCTGAGTGTATCAAAAGTGATGACAGGATTCTGGGTGCAAGGGTGAAGGGGTATGGGGCTCAGGTTGTGTTCTCTTAGATCCTTCCAGTCAAGGGAAAGGGCCAGGCCAGGAATAGGTGCATCCTGCAGATCAACACCTGGCTGCACAGGTGGTGTTACCAGCAGGGCTTTGGCTTCTTTGACCATGGGATGATGTTCTAAGAAAAGATAAGCACATAGGAAAATTTCTCACACCAATCTCAGTTTCTGAAGTCTGAGTGGAGATATTTAAAACTTGTTTTTGAGATTGAGAGGAAATTATTCAAAATTGTTTAATTTCCTCCCATGGAAGTTTTCATTTAAAAAAACACATACATGGACTTCAGGTAATTACTTTAGCTACACTTCAGTGCTTGATGGGTATCTTTTCAAGGCAAGATTTGCTTCTAGCATATTTTAGCTTGTTTTTACTTCTTTGCTATAGTGCACACTAATGAACTAATTGTTTTCTGCCTATTAACACCTATCCATATAGAATCATAGAAAATTAGGGTTGGAAGGGACCTCAGGAGGTCATCTAGTCCAACCTCCTGCTCAAAGCAGGACCATCCTCAACCAGATCATCCCAGGCAAGGTTTCATTTAGCTGGGTCTTAAAAATCTCTAAGGATGGAGCTTCCACACCTCTCTGGGTAACCTGCTCCAGTGTTTTACTACCCCCCTAGTGAGAAAATTCTTCCTAATACCTAACCTAAACTTCTATTGCTACAACTTGAAACTGTTGCTCCTTGTTCCATCATCTGCCACCACTGAGAACAGTCTAGTTTCATTCTCTTTTGAACCTCCCTTCAGATACTTGAAGGCTGGTATTACATTCCCTTCCCAGTCTTCTCTTCTCTAGACTAAATAATCCTAGTTCTTTCAGCCTTTCCTCAGAAGTCGTGTGCTCCAGCCCCCTCACCATTTTTTTTGCCCTCTGTTCTAAGTGCAGGACTTTGCACTTGTCCTTGTTGAACCTCATGAGATTTCTTTTGGCCCAATCTTCCAATTTATCTAGGTCACTCTGAATCTTAGCCCTATCCTCCAGCATATCTACTACTCCCCGCAGCTTGGTGTCATCTGCAAACTTGCTGAGGGTGCACTCTATGCCATCTTTCAGGTCACTGATGAAGAGATTGAACAAAACCAGCCCCAGGACCGACCCCTGGGACACTCCACTTGATACCAGCTGTCAACTAGACATGGAACCCTTTGAGCCCAATGCTCCAGCCAGTTTTCTATCCACCTTACAGTCCATTCATCCAGCCTTGATCATCTTATGGTCCAATGGCTCAGTACCTGGCTATGGGATCAGACCCAAAGAGTACTAGTTGACAGGAGCAAATCAACAATCATAGGGTGACCAGTGGAGTCCCTCAGGGCTTGGTACTGGGGCTGGTATTCTTTAACATCTTCAGTAACGATCTGGAGTTGGGAGGCAGATGTAAACTGGCCAAGTTTGCACATGACACAAATTATGGGGGAGGGCAGTCACACCACAGGACAGGCTGGGGATATAGGCCAACTTGGACATGCTCTCAAGGTGGACTGACCAAAACTGGATGGACTTCAATGTAAAGAAGTGTAAGATGCTGCACCTTGGTAGGAAGAACCTTCAACATACTTACAGGCTCAGCAGTGCTATGCTCGCTAGCACCACGACCAAAAGAGACTTGGGGGTCTTGATTGACCACAAGATGAATATGAACCACCAATGCGATGCTGTGGCTGGCAAAGCAAACCAAACTCTGGTGTGCATCCACCAATGTATCTCAAGCAAAACCAGGGATGTTCTCCTCCTGCTTTACTTGGCCTTGGTGAGACCGCAGCTGGAGTACTGCGTCCAGTTTTGGGCCCCCCACTTCAGGAGGGATGTGGTAAAGCTTGAGACAGTCCAGAGGAGGACCACTTGTATGATCCAAGGCCTGGAGGGCAGGTCATACGAGGAGAGGTTGAGGGATTTGGGACTCTTCAGTCTGGAGAAGAGAAGGTTCAGGAGGACTTCGTGGCAGCCTATGATTATATAAGAGGGGTACATCAAGACCTGGGAGAACAGCTGTTCACCAGAGCTCCCCAAGGGATAATAAGGTCTAGTGGCCATAAACTCCAGGAAGGCCGATTTAGACTGGATATAAGAAAAAAGTTGTTTACAGTGCATGTGTCCAGGTTCTAGAAACTCCCCCCAGAGGTGGTACAAGCACCTACTCTGGACTCCTTCAAAAAACAGGTGGATTTATTTCTTGCTGGGGTCACTTGATCCCAGCTGACTTTCCGCCTATGGTGGGGGGGGCAGGACTCGATGATCTGACGAGGTCCCTTCCAGTCACTAATATCTATGAAATCTATCAAATTAGTGAACAGAAAATTCAGAAACAGAGAGCTTTATTTAGAAAAGGAGACTCTTAAAAACCTAACAATTCTACCTTGCTGGAATTCTCCCAAAAATACTAATCTGTCTTTTATCTAACATTTTGGAAACTGCTATATTGGATCTCTGCAAAGCAAATTTGCTAGCTACAAATTACAAAATAGGCAGAGATCTTTGTGCTTCTTTTCTTTATATCTGCAATATATAGCAAAGGAATGGTTCTCGTTCTTTCTGTCTTCTATTGCCAAGTAAAAACAATCTGTGTTATATCCCGAGGGGTTCCAAAAACATAATTACAAGTTCTTTCTGAGAAAGACAACCATCAGCAATGCATTGCTGGTAATTATCAAATGCTGCTTCTTAGAGCTATAGCTCCTGGAGATATAGGATCATGTCAAAACCTTAACTTTTATTTTTTAAGCAAAGTAAGTTTCTGGACTAATAATTGTGCAGAAAAGTTTGAAAATGTGAGCAATAAAACTTCCAAAAAGAAAAGACAAAAAATCCGCAGAGGTATGATTTTATAAAATCTCGTAATATTTAAGCCAATCCCATGATTTTTTACATCAGCTAGTCACCGGCACTTAGGAGAAAACTGAATTCCTGAATGACTACTTTGCTTCAGTCTTTCACCAGGCCAGAGGGAAAATCACACCAGCTAGTGTACAGAATGAGCAGGGTTCAAATGACCACCTTCCTACTATTGCCGTAGAACTGGTATGTGATCAGTTAAAGAAACTGGATGTATATAAGTCATCCAAGAGCGCTGAAGGAGCTGGCCAAAGTAATTGCAGAACCCCTGGTGCTCTGGGGAGGTCCCCAAGGACTGGAAGAGGGCCAATGTTGTGCCCATTTTCAAGAAGGGGACGAGGGAGGACCTGGGTAACTATAGGCCAATTAGCCTAACTTCTATCCCAGGGAAAATCCTGGAAAAATTCATTAAGGAGTCTATGTGCAATAGGCTTGCAGAAGGTAAGATTCTGAATGGCAGCCAGCATGGCTTCATCACAGGCAGGTCCTGTCTTACCAACCTCATCTCCTTTTTCGATCAGGTAACTCATCACCTGGTAAGAGAGAGGAGGTTGACATTATATACCTTGAGTTCCAAAAAGCTTTCGATCTGGTATCCCACGATGTTCTCGCAAAAAAATTGGAAGACTGTGAACTTAACTGCGAAACAGTCAGGTGGGTAGGAAACTGGCTGTGGGGTAGGACCCAGAGAGTTCTTGGCAGGAAGTGGCCAGTGGTGTCCAGCAGGGGTCAGTGCTTGGTCCAGTGCTATTCAACATCTTCATCAATGATTTGGATGTGGGGGGTGAAGAAGAGCTCACTGGCCAAGTTTGCAGACAACACCAAGTTAGGGGAAAACATGGTCACGCTTGAAGATAGGCTGCAGATACAGGTGGACCTAGACAGGCTTGCAAGTTGGGCGAATCGGAATCTGATAAAGTTCAACATCAAGAAATGTAAAGTGCTCCACTTGGGGACGAACAGTCCCCTGCAAACCTACAGGCTTGGCAATGTTAACCTGACCAACACTATGAATGAAAGGGACCTGGGGGCAATAATAGACAACAGTATGAACATAAGCCAGCAGTGTGACACTTTAGCCAGCAGGGCTAACTATACCCTGGCACACATCAATTGGTGCATCTCCAGCCAAACCAAAGAAGTGATTCTACCACTCTACTCGGCATTGGTGAGACTGAAGCTGGAGTACTGTATCCAGTTCTGGGTGCCGCACTTTAACAAGGATGTGGTAAAGCTTGAGAGAGTCCAGAGAAGGGCCACCCGTCTAATCAGAGACTTGAGAGGCAAGCTATACGAGGAAAGGCTGAGGGATCTGGGACTCTTCAGCGTGAAAAAAAGAAGGCTGAGAGGGGACTTGGTAGCAGCTTACCACTACATTAGAGGCATACATCAACTGTTCACCAGGGCACCCTTGGGGAAAACTAGGAGTAATGGTCACAAACTCTTGGAAGACTGTTTCAGGCTCAACATTAGGAAAAACTACTTCACAACTAGGGTGTCCAGACTGTGGAATAAGCTCCTTCCAGAGATGGTGCAATCGCCTACCCTGGACGGTCACCTTGCTAGGGTCACCTGACCCCAGTTGTCTTTCCTGTTTTGTGCAGGGGACTGGACCCGATGATCTTTCAAGGTGACTTCCAGCCTTATAATCTATGAATCTATCTATAAATCTTTTTCATAATCTTGAGGTTAATAATAATTCATATGCATTCAAATAAGAGCTGCCCCATATAAAGTCAGGGCACATGCATATCATGTGGCACTGGTATAGATCACATTATTACATTGATTTATTATAAAAGTAGAATAGGTTTATTATAAAAATATAAAATGAACATTGCCCCTAAAGTTTGCCTTTCTGCTTCACTGAAGCATTTCTACCTGGAACGTTCTATAACTCCTGCCTGCCTGGCCAACTGCTACAAATTTAAAGTACACATATAGTCCAAAAATTACATAAAAGTATCATTTATATATGTATTTGCATTCAATTATCCTTAATATTTTGGATTGTTTTTTTTTAAAAAAGCAAAACTCACTGAAACACACATTTTTTCAAAGGAAGCAATATTCCCTGTTATAGCAGAATTTAACATAAAGCAATAAGAAATTCCTTTGTCTCCAAATGTTTCTTTATGTATTTTCAAGAAGAATAACATGTTACAATTTTATTTTGTGTTGTCATTCCTCATTTTCCTATAATGTACCATGTCTCTTTAGAAGTCCTTCAAGCTCGGGACAAGTCCAAATACTTGTTATTGGTTCCTTGGAAGAAACAACTGTTTTTCATTGTGTGGCTCAAAGGAGTATTTTATTTCTTAATTTAGATTTATTTTGGTAGGGTAAACTACTTTTCTGCTGATTTATGTCATCTAACAGTGTTTTGTTGTAGCTCAACCTGGATGTGATTTTCCATTTCGGAGCATCTACACGAGACCCTTTACTATGCAGTAGCATAGTTTACTGCACAGTAAGTATGAATGTCTATATGTGCACATGCTTACTGTACAGTAAACTCATCTAATCATGAGTAAATTTGCTACCTGCATATGCAAGTAGCAAATTTACTTGTGATTAGTTACTGATCACTAGTGCACGTGTAGACTCCTGACCGGGAGCAAATCTGCACTTGGTCAGCCAGCTAGCAGGGGGCAGGAGATTGCCCAGACACCTGTCCAGGAGCATTTACTCATGAGTTGTACTGCTCTAATGCATGTGTAGACACACCCATACTCTAGTAAATGTGGTACAAAGGAAATATACTTTCTTGCACCTTTCATTTGTATTCATTTCAATTATTTATTTGGATTTATACACTAAGTAGCAGGCTTGGCATAAAAATAGATGCAAGTTTTCCATTGAAATTTCAGAGACCTGAGTTATCTAGATACTCAGAGGCCACTTCTACACAAGACACTGACTGTGCAGTTGTTACTGCACGGTCTTTTAGTACAAACAAGTACCAAATGACTGCCAAACAGTTTTTTTCATGACTCTGACTGCACAGTAGCCCAAGACTACTACTTTCTGTCACACGACACTACTATGTAGTAGTCATGCACTACTCCACAGTCAGCATGTTGTGTAGACGTGGACAGAGTTGTCTAGCCACCAGCTGCAGTAACCTGACCTAACAATGAAAAATTAGATAAAGAACTATGATTGGCCAGAGTTAATATCCAGGGGCTTTTCCCTGGGTATAGCCTGTACAAACATTTTCTTAAGAGAAGTGACAATATGCCATCTTCAGTGGCTGAATGGACCTGACGAAAGGTACTTTGCACATGAAAATCTGTTTAACATTGCTCCCAACTTTATTGTTCCAATAAAAGATATCACCAAAAAAAACCCCCTTGATCATCCATGGAGACATCAATAATTTCTTTAGCCATAGATCCGGCTCTTGTCAACTGGACCTCACCCACTGAGAAAAGCAAGGCTTCAAAATATAAGTTGGGGTATGAAGAGCATCAATAGACTTAATAGTTCAAAGAGCAAGACAGCAGTTCTAGAGTGGTATTTTTTCATATCACTGTACTTTTTAAAGAGTATAATTCACATTATCAGTGTAAACACAAACTTTAAACCCTTGAACCAGTTGACTCAGCCTTCCAAACTATAGACTTAGAGGACATTTCCTACAGATTTCTAAGACTTGATATTTTATCAAATCCTAGCCATGCTGTTAGTCCCATAAATGTTCATTATTTTGCTCCTGTGGGACTCCATAGGGGAAAAAAAGGAAGGAGATAAAACAAAAAATGTAACAGAAACAAAGGAGGCCCCTAAGAGTGGTAGCAACATTCTTTTGTGTTAATTCATGTGGATTAAAAGCATGAATGCTCATATAAAAAAAATCATTGTTTCAATCAATGTGATTTTATAGTCACTTGTTGGTGCCTTTTACACTTCATAGTTTTGACTTTAATTTTGTTCTATCTGGGCCCAGAGGAATCAAATAAAAAAGCATTTCTGAGACTAGGAGTGACATACAATATAACTTTATATAGCTTTTATGTATAGCTTTTATAGCTTTTATAACTTCAAGAACTTTAATTAAAAGGGCATCTCGCAAATCTCTTGAATTTCTTAAATGTTAAAACTTCCATTTCTGTCCATTTAGTAACTTGAGCACATCAGATAGAATTAACTGGGCATAATAAGTACAGTTTACCCTTTTCTTCTTCTGGAGTTTGAAACATAAAAGTATCTTTTCCACCACTTTTTTCTTTAGCATGCTGTACACAGCTACCTCCCTTCTCTAGGAAGGCATGACTGGGAACTGCTATCATATTATTCTGCTGTATTTCTGTCCTGTAGGTCTGGGAATTGCTAACTGCAGGATTTTACATCACACTTTCCAATTCTTTTATTACTCCTTGATAGCTGTCAAGGACCTTTTCTTTCTTGGAAAATGAGTTTGTGACACTAAGGGCATAGAAGAAGTAAGTCAATATTTATACTGATCTTTTCAATAATGTTCTGTGCATTCCATTTTATTGACAAAAATATTTAACAGAAATCTGGGAATGTTCTATGCAGCTGTTTCCCTCCAATTTTTTTAAAGCTCTTGATTTCTCAATGGTATATTGATTTTGTATTTATTGTAGCTTCCTCATCTCCGACTTCAGTCCTCCTGTTAACTTCAATAACATGATTTCATCTTTTTTATAGTTAAGAAACAGGATTGCCAACTGGTGAATTTTGAAGGTTCTCTACCGTGCTGACACCAGACCTTCTGCTGTGCAAATTGTCATCTGCAGAAGCAGCACCTTCCATTAGCTACTGACAGAAAGCATTGCCTCCAACTGTGTCAATTCACATAGCTAGGCACCTGCAAAATGATGATGGCTGTAGAAAACATAAATGATAAGATTTTCAAAGCATTATCACACTGTGCATCTGTGTATAGAAACAAAAGGATGGTGTGTACAAATGCATGCAGTGCCTGGAATATATGGAATTACATGTACATGACATTTTCAAATCCAGGGCAAATATAAACATATTGGTGCGACTTGCTTTTCGCTCCCCCAAAATTAGTGGAGAATCAAGAGCATTACATACATCACTGTACAACGGTAATTTTTCACTCACAAAAATTACTTGGGTATTTTCCATTGCCACCAAGAAACTTTAGACAAATCCAGGCCTTGACTAAAAAAAACTGACTTAAAAATGTCACTAATCACTCATTTTGAATGCCAAGATATCACTGGGGGAGCATCTAAATAAGAGTTTGTCCTACAGTGGGCCAATTAAGACATGAGAGTTCAGCAGAAAATCTATTTTTGGACTTTCATGCTTGTGTTATACAATCCTATTTAGGATTCCTGAAAAGGCTATGTGAAACACCAAACAGGAAAAGCTCCCTGTCTGGCAGGGAATGGTAAAAACTACACCATAGCTAATAGTTTTGGTAACAGACTATTTGTAGAAAATTAACATGGAGATAATTATCTTCCTAGAATTCATCATTGTATTTATCTTCTTTTCTATTTCAAGAAGCAGTGGTAAGCCAGGCTTAACTTAAATGACATGCTAATTGCCTGACAGCTCCAGCTGCACTAACTCATGTTCATCTGCAAAAACAGAAAAATATGGGCTAAATTCAAGGTGTGAATATCAGGTACCAAATATCAAGATATTAATATTACTCCCAAAAGAATGAAGTCATTTCACTCTCCAAGGGCATGTCTACATATGCAATTAATGTTCCTGAATTTTCTGTGCAGAAAATTCAGGCTCATTAAAGCACTCCCCTGTACACATCTACACGTGTGCCCTATCAGGAGCAAATTCAGCCTGACAGAAGCAGCCCAGTCCAGGGCTGTTCCTGCCCTGCTCTACTTCCCTGCAGCCAGGGGGAGCTCCAGGCTCCCCCAGGTGCCAGCCCTGGTCTGGCAGGGGGCACAAGGGCTTATGCCCAAGCTCTGGAGAGTTGTAGGGGAGCTGATTCACCTCGGCAGGCATCTCTATCCAAGCCAGGGGGAGACTGGGCAGGCCCTGAGTCCAGGGGAGGGGAGAGCTGTCCTAGCTAGGCAGGCAGCTGCCTGCTAGCCACATGAGGTGATCAGGACCCAGGATTAGCATTAGACTAGCATTAGCATCAAGATTAGCATTAAAATAATATAATGCACAGTAATAGCTGCGCGTGTGTAGATGGTGATGAGTAGACAGTAGATTAGTCTCATGCACAGTAAAGCATCTCATGTAGATTCACCCTAATAGTAAAAAGCGGCGACCATAGGTTGGAATTCCTGCCTAGTTAATGCTACTTACCTTACTTAATGGCCTAACACAATGAATACAGAGTATAAAATTACTTACTCTGTATGTATGACTTCCACTTAAGAAATACAAGGAAAATGACAAAATACACATCTTAACCAATATTAAACAACCACAACTAAACTCAGGAAGTCCAAGGCAGGTGCTGTGGGCCTAATCCAAAGTACAGTAAAGTCACTCTGAATCTTTCAGCTCATTGCAGTAAGCTTTGGCTCAGTCCCTCCATACAAACGTGTGCACTGAGCTAAGTCAAAGTCTATTTTCTTAGTAAATACATTGAATAGTCTGCCTCCAGCAGCACACTGGGAAGTCATCTTTGCCATCAAAATCTGCCCCACTCCCTTCCTACATAAGCACCTGCTGTAAGCTTCTCATGATATGATAATCCTTTAATCTTAGTCACATTATAGAATAATCATAAACAATCGAAACTGAATAAAAAAGACATTCAACCTGTCAAAATGTAGATCAAATTTAAATGTTTAAATCACGTTGCTTTTATGTGATATTTCTTTCCTTGCATCCTCATGTGTATACATTTTTGTCTATTGAAAATACTACATTCTGCTAAGCATCTTGTACAAGACCATTCTATTGGGCCCAGTGAGATTTACACTGACCTTGTATTTGATAGTAGGAAAGTAATTTCACCTCTTTCCCCTCCTGGGTCATCTTTGTCTTGTCTAAATAGGATGTGTCTAAATAGCTTTTCAGGATGAGGACTGTGTCTCACTATATGCATGTTCAGGGCTATGAAACAAACAATGTAAGTATGTGTCTTCAACTGATGATATTTGAAATTGATCCCCAAATTTTTAAATAGACATAAAAGTAGATATAACAAGAGAATGGAAAAGGAGGAAAGTGTGCCAGAGAGAGATTTTAGTTTACTTCTTTCTATTAGGAAATAATAGGAGCTATAAAGAAGGGCAAAGTGAAGAGTTAGGAATTGAGGAGGAGAAAGAAAGGATGAAGAAATGGTAGGGTTCTGATTCTCTTTAAAATCTAATGGTGGAGAGATGGAAGGAAAAGAAAGGAATAAATAGAAATGGGAGCTGAATGTATGGAATAGCTAGGGATGGAGACAGGGAAAGTAGTTTTGGGTGGCCAGGCAATAACCAAAAGTCTGATATCACAGCAACCAATTTATTACAATTAAATTTTGACTTAAAACATTTGAAAGCTCAAATGCAATTAATACTATTCACACGCACATCTGTTTAAATAGACAGACAGGTATGTTTCACATATATTTGCAGAAAGTCAGCCTAATTGGTCACTTTTCAGGATGGGTCATAAGTGGGGTCCCACAGATCTGTGCTCAGCCCTGTTTTGTTCAACATTTTCATCAATGACTTGGAAATGGGGGTGCATAGTAAAATCTCCAAGTTTGCAGATGATACCAAATTATTATGGGTAGTAAAGTCCCAAGCTGATGGAGAGGAGCTTAAGAAAGATCTCACCAAGCTAAGTAAATGGGCAAAAAAATGACAGATGAACTTCAATGCCGACAAATTCAAGGCAATGCACCTGGGGAAAAATAACCTCAATTATATGTACACAGTTGTGGGTTCTGAACTAGCTGTTACAACTGAAGGAAAGAAACATTGGAGTCATTGCAGATAGTTCTTTAAAAACATCAGCTCAGTGTGCAGCCAGGAAAATTTTGGGCATCATTAAGAATGTAATTGAAAACAAAACAGAGAATAGCATCATGCCACTATACAAAGCCATAGTGTGCACACATGTTGAATACTTTGAACAGTTCTGGTCCCAAATGTTTCTGGTCCAAATGGCCCAGAATAGAATAATAAAGGTACAGGGAAGGACAACCATAATGAACTGTTGTTCACCAAGTCCCAGAAAAACCACAACTAGGGGGCACCCAATTAAATTAGTAGGAGACAGGTTTAAAACTAACAAGACAAAACAGTTTTTTCCACAACATGTAATTAAATTGTGGAATTCATTGCCACAGGAGTTGCTGGAGGCAGATAGCAAAAGAAGGCTAGATGAATCGTTGATCTGAGCCAGTATACCAATTCTTATACCTGCCTCTTTTAATAGATTTCCTTCAACTTAGCAATCACACAGGCTCAGATCTGGGTAGGCATGAGTGCTAAGCGGGTATATTGTAGCCCATCCAGGCCCACTCTTGCAATGTCAGTGAGGTTAACTGAAGAGAGGGCTTTTCCTCTTTATCATCTTCCTCTCTATATACTTTGTTTCTCCCATAACTGCTCACTCACCCTTCTTCCATTATTAACCATTCTTGACTTTTTTTTCCTATGCCCAACATAAATGGGACCATAACTTCCAGCCTTTTTATTTTAGTTTACAAGCAGTGGTTACCCTTCCAAAAAGGAATAAGGGAGATTACAACTGATTTGCTTCAAGGAGGAAAACTCAGAAATCCCCACTCCTTTGCTGAAAATTTCATATTTCTGCAGAGTCCACCTTGAAGATTGTGGCCCACATCATGTCTAAGTCAGTTAAGAAACACAGTGAAAGACAGTAAATGCTGGAAGATTCAGTATGTGATACTTCCTACTCATCATCATTCTGAGACTGAAAAGGAAGAAGAATTTAAGAATTCACTGTTGAGATAGCTGGAGGATAGAGCATTGTAAGGATCTAATTAACTACTTGCTACCTTCGTCTCACAAACCCAAGCACTTGATAAAGCTGGGGAGAAGTATAAGAAGTTGGTGATGCCTTTGGGCTTCAGTTCTACGAGCAGCCCAGTGAATCTTAACTTTATTATTGTGTGTAGACTCATTGAAATGGATTAAATTATCAGACAGCAGGTTTAGAACACAAGGAAATACTATTTTTGCATAGTACATAATTACCTCGTGAAACTCATTGCCATTACTTCTCTTCTAAGGATTGGCTACTTGCCACTGGCTGCATCGACATGAGACACTGACTGCACGGTCGTTATTGTGCAGTCATTTAGTACTTGCAATACCCAAGTCCTAAATGACTGAGCAGTAACCGGCATTACTGCGCAGTAGCATCCCCACACGGTTTTCTGGGGATGCTGACTGCACAGTAGCTCATTACTACTGCACAGTAGCATTGCATCACACTTCATACCATGTGACATTACTGCTCAGTAGTAACAAGCTGCACAGTAGTTCTGTAGTACAGTACTACTGTGCAGTAGTTTACTGCACAGTAAGTATTTCATGTAGACATGGCCACTGTCAGAGGCAAGATACTGGACTAGATAGACTTTTTGTCTGACTAAGTGTAGCAACTCTTATGTTCTTATTGTTATGTTTTTGTTTTTACTACACACATGTTTATTTTCCTGTCCTTCTTCCAAGGCACTTTGGACCCATATTTACAAGGCTTCACTCTCTCTTTGGACATATCCCTATGGAAATTATTGGGCCTTAGTTAAGAAAACAAGCAGTGATGTAAGTACATGTTCCAGTCACAGGTCTTTTAAGTTCCCCAAACAATTACTGGGTTTGCCCAACTTCACAAATGCTGTGACATGCAGCTAAAGTATTCACAACAGAGAGGTTATGTGCAGCTTTGTTTTTCTCCTAACTTTGTCTTCAGTGATGAACTGTTGAGACTACTGAACCCTGAAAAATACATTACAGCATTTCCCAAGACTATGTTTTACCATCTATTTTTAATAGATGCTTCACTTACACATAGATCTCCCAAGCCATATTAGCTTTACAAAACTCTTTTCATTATTCATCCAATTTGTTAAGCAACATGTTATGTTTTTACAGACATAGATAAAAAGCAACACTAAAGTTTTCTGACTTGAAACTGCATATAAGTTTTCAATTATATAATTCTTCACCTTGTGAGTACAGAATCTTTCCTTAAACAAAAGTCCAATCAATTACTTAGCAAACAATTTCCCAGTCACTAAGACTTTTAAAACAAATGCTGGATTAAGAAACACTCAGAAAATAAACTCATACTGTTATATAATGATGTTGGAGCACAATACAGAAGTAAAACTTTGTACCTATCTAGGTAACCTATTTTCACACTACTCATTAACACAGCATGTAACTATTGGTACTTTTCAAGAGGTCTATTTAATATAATGATAACTGGGATAAAATTCACCCAGACTGCATAAATGTCAGATATTTGAGTTTTGTATGAGGTTCTTAACTAAGGAAATGGTTCTTCTTTGACCATAAGGCTAGAGTATCTTGAGACGATCAGAAACTAAATATAGGTGCAGCAGTGACTGTTGAATTCTGATTCTAGAAGCTGTTTCTTCTCTGTCCAATAGTCAAAACCTGGAAGAAAGCATGGTAAGATGTGGGACTGGTGATATGATAGATGCAATGCTCATCAAGAATATGGAGGATGAAAAGAGGAATGTGGACAACAGATAAAACTGAACTGACAAGGGAAAACAAACAACCTCAAAACAATCTCTTACCAATCTTCACTTCCATAACATCTAACAGTGTATAGTCATAAAAATATTTATTCTCCCAATGCCCTTTGAGTAAGGGAAGCTTTGTTCCATTTTACAATAGATAGATCAAGCAATATTCTCAGGCTTATCCAGGAAGCTGGTGTTTGAGCAGGCAATTGTACTCAAACCTGCTGAAACTCTGTGGAGTAATGCATTAATTGTAGGAAGCTAGACATAATGCAAAAACTTTTTTGTGCAGTGTGTGTGTGTGTACGCGTGCGTGCATGCATGCACGTGCACATGCACATACCTATAGTACATGAGAGAACCTGGCTGGGCAGTACGCTAACAGATAAAGAAGAGTGCTGAGGGTGTACTGACTTGCCCAATAGGTAGAAACCTAATTAATTTGCAATTTCATGGAAACCGCAAAATCCACAATTATCCATGAAATCAGCTTTAAAAAAATTATAAAAATGATCCCCAGTGGCCCTCACTGTCTCATAGCTTACCTAGGAGGGGAAGGCACTAGCTGGTGGGGCATCTTAAAGGGTCATAAAGCCAGCCACCAGGATGGCGGCTGCCCCCTCATCCTTGTCTCCTGCCCCAGTGCCTCTCTGCCAATCAGCAGTGAGGGGCAGGGTGGCATGGCACAAAGGGCAGCCAGCAGCCAAGATGGCAGCCATCCCTTTATCCCTCCTCCCTTCCAGGGCCCCTCCGCCAATCACCAGCAAGGGACGAGGCATCCAGGAAATGCCCGTGAAATCAGTGCTTCATGCTGCAACTAAGCCAGGAAAATTCCTTTGGCTACAAATTTAGTAGGTCCCTAGCAGTAGACTGTTTCCACCACTTAGCAGAATGGTCAACTTAGTAACAGAGTTTATGAGATCCAGCTTACTCTAACTCACTGGTGCTCTATGTTTTGGAGAGACAGGCCAGAGAAATGGCCTGATTGGACCCTGAACACCAGGATTGGTCCCAAACACCTAGGCTGGGCCCTGTTAGACTCATCTGGACCTTGCATTCTGGGACTGGGCCCTGTGCCAACTAAACCCAACCTTATACATCGGAATCAGGCCCAGAGCCCTGTATCACCACCATCTGGCACAACATACCAAGATCGTGTGTGGGGTTTGGTGCTGCTTCCACCTGGTCCCACATGCTGGGATTGGGGCCCCAGGGCCCCACACTGCTTCCCTCCAGCCCCTCATGCCAGGATCAGGGCCCTGAACTGCCTTTATCCACCCCTAGGTACCAGAACTGGGGCTCCATGCTGCCCTGCATGCCCAATCTAGCATGCCCAATCTAGCCATAATCTGTAGGGCTCTTCACAGATCCATGGGAAGCCCCATAGGCCAAATGACACGGTCCTGAGAACTGGATTGGTTTTATGGGCCCAGAATTGAGCACCCCTACTCGAACTGAAGTAAACAAAGTTTTGCCTTGTCCTTCAGTGGTGGGTTAATTCAGTGAGCCGATGTGAAGCATTATAGTGTTGAGTATCAACTACCGTGTTGAGTATCGTGAAAGTGAAAGGTTAGTACAGGCAATGGCGATGTGTAGGGGATGCATGCGGATGCACGTGTACCCCCTGAAATTAGCCATTCCCCCTGAGAGAAGCACTGGCAGCACTTCTGCCAGTGCCCCCTCCCCAGTATTAGGAGGCACAGGTTGCCCATGAGTATTGGTTACATTAAATGGCCTCTGTTACACAGGAGGTCAACCTAGATTATCCATACCTCCCTTCTGACTTCATAAAATGTATGAACCTACAAGATAACTTTCAAAGTGTACGTATCATAGTACTTAGGGTCAGAAGGGACCTAAACAGATCATCAAGTCCAACTCCATGCCCCAGGCAGGAACGGGTGCCAGGATCATAACACCCCAGCCAAATATCTGTCCAGCCTCCTCTTGAAGACCCCCAAGGTAGGAGACAACGGCTACAACCTACACCCCTGCAAGGTAGGAGAGTACCTCCTCACTTGGGAGCGCATTCCAGAGCCTGGCAGTCCAGTCACAGGGTCTGTGAAAACAATGAAACAATATCTCATCCACTATATATATACTCCTGATAGACAGGGATCTTGGTTTGACAAGTGCTTATGAAGTGCATTTGCTCAATTTTTATCAGTATTGAATTCTTTCCGGGTTAAAGCAATGCAAGTTTCCAAATTCTTGGCTATTCTGTGAGTGACAGAATCAGACCATAACAGCAGCAATTCCATTAGCTTCAGGAAATCAAATACCATCCTGTTATTAAAGCAGTCAGTTAGAAACAGTTCTTTTGTAAATAAACTGATTTCAGAATGTTTAAAGCCTGGGTTTCAATTCAACAGTCTGAACTATCAGCACATTTTTGAGCCAGTATGAAGAGCCTACAACTTCACAAGGAGTCCACGCTGAGGGGACTTAGAATTAAATTTGTATATTTAAAATAGTGCAGTGAACTTTAATGCTCAAGGCTCATGGAAGCATTTTAGATTGTCAACCCAGCAGATGAAAACTGTTTATCAGCAAAACAGGTGGAGCTGCAACATTAGCTTCCCCATCCCTTCTCTAACAACATGACTTGGGCCTAAAGTAATTGAAACTTCATGCTCATTGAATCCTTGGTTAGCCCTTAGAGACTGCCACAATGAGTTCCAATTAGTGTCAATTGTAATGACAGTTCTGGTTGCATTTGAAAATTATCGTCAGTAAATTGTCATTCATCTAGTAATTTGCATCTCTTTGGTATACTATAGGAATATTTAATTGAGTTTTAAAATACTTTGTTTTACTTTTTTAAATACGGATCACCTTACCTTCTAAGTATTTTTTGTAAGAGCTAAGAACTTCTCCAAAGAAAACTGTTGAGGTGGATTAGATAAATAATGCGGTATATGATTTATTAACACTGGAAATTATATAGTTTCCTGATAGGATAGAATGGCATCATTCCAGATAACTTATAATCCTCTATCAACTGGTTTGCCATGCCATGCATGACCATGCACGTCTCTTTGGACACGAGGTGGACTGAAGCGATTTCTATAAAACTATAGTTATGCTTTCCTAGGTACTACTTCGGAGTCCGTTGTGGAGTCTGCAAATAGATTCACCAAATTGTTCAGCAAGTACAACTGCAAACAAAATAGCACAAGTATGAATATTATACTAAAAGACGCATATCTGAAGTCAGTTTACAGCAACTGAAACACTGAACCTGAGACTCTACAGATATAACAATGACTACATAAACCATGTCATATTCCAACAATCAAATACATGTCATTATTCTATAACCAAATACAGCAGAATGACTTTGAAGTCTATATTTGTCTGATAAAGTGTTCACTAGTTACAAGTACACTTATGCTGCCATGGTTCCCCCATGCAACTCCCAGTGGAATCAGTACAACTCCTGAATGCAAAATGGCATAATGACTGGCCTTAGCAGACACAAGAAACCAGTTTTGTGAATAAATAATGTAATGCACACAAGAAAAAATAGGTTTTCATTTTCATTTGAAATATACTAGGGTGTTTTAAAAAGCACATCTAAATGGACTTTTTGAAACGGGCCCTTAAAATCTACCACTATTAATTAGAAGTCGTAAGAAAAAAAAAAATCTTAAAACCTGTGCTGAAAATATGTTAATTTGTGAAACAAGTAAAAATGAACTAGTAACTTCAAGTTAAAATTAATATTGTTCTTTCCCCAATTTGTATTATTTTCCATGTCACTTTGAAACAAGGCAAGACTATCAGTTATAACTACATTATTTTTGCCTTTGGGTATCATAACTCTATTATTTAAATTAATTTTCAGATGAAATACTGAATAATAGCATTTAATCATTTAACACAACTCTTAGAAACTATTCTATTACCCTGTAACCTTTTGCATGATGTTTTGTAAGCAACATTAATTTAATAATCCTTTTGTGTGTGATTTTTAAAAAAAATCTAATCTTGCAAACAACACTAGCCTAAAACTCAATTCCCTTCTCCAAAGCTGGTGGAATAATCTTGCTAAGTGGTCTTTAGAAAACATGATGAAAAAACAACAAAAACAAACAGAAAAAAACTCATTTAAACCCTACATAGTAAATATCTGTTTCAATTGACATATTAATATTTACTGCCATCTGCTGGACAAGCACACAAAATAATTTTATTACATACCAAATAAAGTATTTCTCCAAAAGAAATCCACGAAACATGAAATATTGACATAGATGTTGTTGGATTGTTTAGGAATATTCTATACATATCCCTTCAGTCTCCCAAAGTAACATATTGTTAAAATAAATAGTCAGAGAACAGCAAAATACAAAAATCCAGGGCTCACAGCATGAAATGTTTAGTACAGTTCTAATCTTGGTTGTTCTTACTCAGGTCCATGTAGCCTCTATAGTTATAATAAATAGGGCTAAATACAACAAATGATATTACAGTGGACAATTTAAGCCCCCTCCCCACCACCCCTTCCCTCCACAGCAACAATAACAACAATGACGAAAGATATAAAGCTGAAGACACCAGTGAAATAAAACTAAGCTGCAGTGCTTTTTAGAGTCCCTTACTGGAAAAGTCTTCAGGCTATTAAAAGGAAGGAGAGAGTGGAAAGGTGAAAGAGAAAACATGAAATGATTGGATTTGTAAATGGAATTCACATCTGAGTGCATATGTGTGTCTGTAATCTCCTCTCAACTGTAAAAAAAACAAGATAGTGTCAATTAAAGCCTTGTTCCTGATTCTCTCTGTTGCTTTCTTCCCCATCAAGTTTTAAAATGGAAAGTATTATCTGTACCTTTCAAATTTAGCTCATTCATGGTCTTTATTTTTGTCATTTTTCCTAATGGCACCCCCTCTCTCATTAATTAGCTGTATCTGAATTTTGTTTGTATCACAAAAAAACTCCAGTAAAATAGGAACCTTTTGCTTTCCCTCCCCCCTTTATCGTATAAAACTACTGAGAGAGAATCTTGTCCTGAAAATCTTACATGCTAACTAGAGAAGACAAAATAAAACATCCCTAAACAGTGTTTTTGTATATCTGCTTTTAGCCTAGAAATGTGAGAGTGATGCTTACACTACAGTCTTTACAACTGTCACCCTTCTCTCTCTCTCCATTCTTTATGTATATTCTCTAAACAGCCTTAACATTTCCTAGGAGAACAGGTTAAATAAAAAAATCAAAACGGTAAGGCTCCAGTTATTACTGGACAATAACCTATCTACATACACCATAATTTTATAATTGTGAAACAAAGGAAGCAGGAAATGAAAGTGTGTTAGTCTCTGTATCTTTCCTTTGCGCTAAAAGAGTTAACATTGCAGGGAGATGTTCATAGTTGTACACAGCTTGCATTGTGTGGTCCAACTGAATTTTAAATTAAATTGTAACATATATTGAGTTGGATTAGTAGGCAAACAGTTTTGGTTCCTGTAATCTAGCTTTTCAGAGCATGTACATTTCTATCAGGCCTACCTAATCAGAAGGCCATTTACTGGTGTAATATTTCTCTCCCCCACTCTCATTTTTAAGGAATATATTAAACTACTTTTCCTCTTGGCTATGATTTAATTTTAACTTGTATCACATATGAACACTTGACATGTGGGGCACAAGAGGCCCAGGAAGTTTGTCAATCTCTCACAAATATTTATTACATACTTCCTGCTACTCTGAGCTGTAAAGCCAGTCCTGGGGACGTTTAGACCTGTACAGAAGGAAAGAGCCCCCTTCCCCTTTCCCTTTGCACACAATAAACACTCAGAGGCCAAAGTCATAACTGGATTTTCTTCAAACAGAAAGATGGGTGAGAATAACCCTCTTCTCATGAGAAGGGGTGAGTAGAAAACTGTATTCAGGGAACACTGTCTGCATCTACACAACACGCTGACTGCACAGTTGTTACTATGTGGTCATTTAGCGCTCGCACAGTAACGTCATCAATGGCTTTTTGGTGCCACTAATTGTGCAATAGTTCGTTACGGCTGCACAGAAGTGTTGCATCATACTTCGTGCTACGTGATGCTACTGCACGGTAGTAACGAGCTACTATGCAGTCAGCATCTCGTGTAGACACAGCCAGGGTAAGCAAAATTCAAGTGGAGGGATAGAAGGATTTAAGCCTCCTTATGGAGAAGAGGAAAATGAAGGAACTGCTGCTAAGAACAGACCTGTTCCTGTCACAGAAACGTAACATTTGTGCCTGGAGAAGTTGGGCCGGTGTTTGTTTCAGAACAGAAATATCCTGTGATTAGCTTTTACACACATCACCCGTCTAATCAGTTTAGAGAGCAGCTGAATACACTGCTTCCCTTCTGCCATTGATTCATTGATGCAATCCCAGGATAACCATTCAGATGCACTTTGCAATGTCCCAAGATAAATTGTTAGCACTTCTTACTCCATGAACCCTCTTAGGGTTTACCCTGGGACAATGGACAGGGATGTCCGAATGGCTTCACTTTGTCCTGAGATAATGATTTACTCCTGAACAAACACAGTATTTGTTTGTTAGCTCTACTGTTTGAAACAAAGCAGACATGTCTACATGAGATGCTACTATGCAGTAGCATTGGTGGGCACTAACCATGACACACCACTTCTGCGCAGTAGTAACAAGCTACTGTAAAGTAGCATCTGAAAAAAACCATGTGGGGATGGTACTGCACAGTAACATTACTACGCAGGTATTTAGTACTTGCTTATATAGTACTAAATGACTGTGCTGCAACAACTGCACAGTCCAACCACTCGTGTAGACGTGGCTAGTGGGTAAGTGGCTGTGCCCCGTGTTCCTTTTCCCCAAAGGGTCACAACATTCACTTCTGACCGGAAGCCCAAGCTGTATTATAGTGACAAGCATTGTAGCGTGATAATTGACTTCTGCCTACTCTGGAGCTTGTTTTTAGACATTCAGCATTTAAGTACTGGAAATATTTCCATAAACAGCATATCATTCCTTTGTACATTAACAAACACAAAGCTAAGGTGATCAACGCTGTTACACAGTCTGCCAGATTTCGTTGCTTAAAGTGGCATAAAACTGGTTTAGAAACTTACATGAACACGTTATAGAGACTCACTTTTTGGTTTATGGTACCAGAAAGCTCAAAATGCCATTTTTAATTAAAAACCTTTTCTTATATAATGCTTCTAAACCATGTTATTCATTTATATTACTTAGGACCCCTGTTATATGAAAGTCTGTATTTCTAGTTTTTTGAATTAACAAAGTCCAACTTAGCACATTACTATATTAAATTATTTATAAAAGCTATCAAATGTCGGAAACAAATAGTCTGATACAAGGATTGTTCAAGTTAAAAAAAACCCCACAGCCCTGTGCTCAAGTGTCTTTAAGATTCCTCATAAGAAGTGATGGTTTGTAACAACAACAAACTGGACAATTCTAGAAATAGGAGAAAAAGTTTAAAGCTGAGATCACTGAAATGTTCTTTGCTAGGTTAGTACTAATGAAACAGGGTTTCTATCCCTTGTGAGTACTGTTTATTACAGGGTAAATTAGTAGAAGTGAGACTAGACTAAGAGAAAAATTTACCATCGTGGCAGCTGTCACCCCTCACTCCAAATCCACTATCTTAAAAACATCATTCTGACTACATTTAGCCAGAGAAAGGGAAGTGGGTGATATTACCCTTTCTACCATCTCCAGCTAATATCTGAACCACTTCCATAATATGGAATTTGAACTCATGTCATCATCCTCTTCCTAGCATGTTAGTTCCTTTCCTGCTTTTCTTCTGTTTCTCTCCATCTCTTATTTTGCCTTATGTCTAGTCACGGCAACTCCACTTTTTGTAATGCTGCCCTCAACCTGTGATCAGGAAGGCAGCTAAAAACAATACATGAAACTGCTCAGCACTAGTAAGTCTGGCAGGACCTGACTGTGAAGACTGTTGAGCTGGCTCTGCATTTCTTTAGCAGTGGAGCTGCAAGTAAAAATCAAAGACAGAAAAAGAACCCGCATTTTCTATCTTTGCTATTCTATTCCCTGCCTTTCTCTGTGAATTTTAACATGAAATAAACAGGATTGAAGACTAGCAACAACAAGCCCAAACTATTTAAACTAACCTTTTATTTTCCCTAATAAAGGACTGTTAATATTTTTAATACGTACATAGTCCATATAAAAATAATACTTTATACAGCAATAATATGAGAAAGAAAATATAGGATATTCATAACAATAAAACTTTACTTAATAGTACCTATTTCAGCTGCTTTAACTGCTTTTCTTTCCTTCCTCCCTCCCAATTTTTAATAAAAGGTTTTAAACAATTAATGGTGGTTGTTACAATGGAAGTACAGCCACAATAACATGACATAAAATCCTGTGCTGTACTTCACATTTAAAATATTAAGCAGTTAGAAAAAGGTTTCATTAACATTTTATCCCTTGTTGGGCCCAAGACACCCCGTAATAAAGCAACCTCATGAAGCCAGGAAAAAAGGTAGGATTGTTGCAACCCTCAAGTTGAGAACTCTTAGCCTACTAAAATTCATGATTTACATTTGATGAAAAAATGCTTTTCATGATAGGACTCACTAGAACTACTGTGATTTTATAATCACTTAATCTTGGAAAATTAGAATGCAATAGCTGCACTTTGACAAATGATGTACAAGATCCCAGGTACCTAGGCATCACCACAGTGCAGATTCTTGAACAGAGATTTAGTGCCCCCTCCAAAAAAAATGCACACTCAGTTAGTTCAAAAGGACCTCAATACATTTATTTTAACCAGAACAGCATTCATTTATCTCTAGTATTCAATTAAATATCAACTGGCTTTGGTTTCTTGGACAAGATATACATTAAATCAGAAGTACATTCGTGCTTTGGTAATGCTATTATGAAGTTTGGCAGACAGTCTATCCACAAACCAGTCATTACGCCAGATTTGGAATGGGGTAGGACAGAGCTGCTTACAGCTGCTCTGCACTGTGGTGCTCTAACACAAATACTCCCCTGACCTGCTGAAGCTGCTCTAAAGATGCTATAATGCTACCAGTGCGGCATGTACAGCAGAGTAGGAGACAGATCATGTCAGCGGTCATTCTGGATGAGAAGTAAGTGTAAACAACTATCTGAGGAGCTCCATTTATTTAATAAGGAGACACTCAACACACACTGGAGTTTCCTGAGGGTTTCAGCAGTTTGACTCCCATTAGAATTAACACAGATTTTTAAAGATGCTGGTAGCAAACTAGCAAGATTTAAGAGTTCATTTGGCACCTAACTTAAAAAGACATTTAAAAAAAAACCACTTGAAACCTAGTCATTTCTGTTCTGGAATTACTAGAAAGCCTATTCTTGAGCGGTTGACTTGTAATGCTTCAATGTGCGAGCAGAAGGATCAGTAGCCTTAATCCATCTTGGCATCCAATAATGGGGAAGCCAGTCACTTTGCCCCGGGTAGTGCTTTTCAAAGATCTGGCGATAGTAATAGCCTTCTTTAGTTTTAGGTGGATTGAAAGGAAATTTCTCAGCTGCTTTTTCCAACAGAAGGTCATCAACCTACAGACACAAGGGAAATCCAAGTTAAACTGCAGTTGCTTTATAAATTTTTTACCAGATCATTAGCTTCAAGTGGAAGTAGTGCCAACTCATTTCAGGGGATAAGGTCTAACATTACATTCCACATTTTATTAAAGTTGTCTGTTACAGCAACAGATTAAAAAGCTTCCTAAGAGGTGAGTTTCTATCACAAGATATCTGTGCATGGCTGCCCCTGAAATAATTGGAGTCCTGTCTCTCCATTTGCTGATTATTTGTTTGTGTGTGTGGTGTGTCTTTTGCTTATATAGTCCATGCTTATTCATGTTAATACCAGGTTCTTCTCCCCCCAATGAACTTACACAAGTCTCTCTTCATTTTTTCCTGTCATATTATCAATATTTAGACTTCTATCCCACACCAAGAAAAGCTATTGGGAATTAACTGGAACTGTTTTGAGCAAGTTCCAGTTATGCAGTTTTCTACCAGGTGATAGGTTTCTTGTTCTGATTGTATATTAACCTCAGTTCCCATCCAGTTCTGGTCCCATTCAGCCTGCAAGTTCTCAGTGGCAATAATTTGGGAGCTGAGATACAATTCACTTTTAATTTCCCCACTCCAACAGGGGCAAGGAGCCAGCTGGCCTACAGAGCAGAGTTGACTAGAAGTGTAACAGAGCAGCTGGGTGCCCCTGGCAGTGGCAACACACAGGGACAGTGGCTGCTACCATGGCTGTGAGGCTGCTGTGGCAGCTGTTATTTCCCCCTGTCAAAGTTGGTGCCTGTGGCTGCTCTAGTCACGCCACCTTAATTAGACTACTGGAATTGACAGTAGAGGGTACACAGCTTCAGGTGATCTCCAAGGGCTTTCCATTAGTTGGGCTCTATCATAAAATAAAGTTGTCCTCCCCATCCTGCAGAACCTCTTGTTGAACAGAACAGTGATATAACTAGAGCTTCTCTAGAGATAATACTGCCAGAACTATTTTTCCTGGTAAGTACTGAGGGAGCAAGCTGCCCCAACACCCTCAAAGGTGGTCTGGATTGAATTCTCTATTGTATGACCTGATGAATGAGTAGCTCACCTGTGCACTGACAGAATAAAGTGCCCATTGCATCTCCCTACTAGTAATTACCTCCATTTTGTATTTTTTGCATTGCTGAGGCAACTATTCTTGATGCAAAACCATCATAATTGCAATTATACTGTCTGACACTGTAACAAGAGGTTTGAGTTCTGAAGAGTCTGGCTATGTTATAGAGGTGGATATCAAATATCAACACTGAACAGATTCATCAGCTGGGAGCCAGGGTAAAGCAAGTATGAATTGTTTATGTAAACTATAGCACCTGTGCCACATTCAACTCAGAAGCAGGCCCTGTAACATATATACCTATATAAATTCACATGTATACTTGCAATACAGCTTCCTTCACTTACTTTAATAATATTAAGATTCTTACATAGCCATTTTCATAAGCTTTTATCATCTCTTTCCTTCTAATATACTACCATGCCAATCTCTATTTAAAATGTATTTGGGTAGTTTTTACAGCCTGAAGCATGATGATTGATTTTTAAAATCAATCTTGCTCCTGCAATATACTAAAGCAAACATTAATTTACAAATTTCAGCACTAAAATTAAAGATGTATTTTCTAAACTGAACAAACTGCAGCTTGTTGGCTGAAGCAGTCAATGTATTTGCAATACGTTTCACAGTTAGAGTGCAAGGGTACGCTACTGTACCTGCTGATCAATATAGTCCTGGAGAATTGAAAACCATGACTTCTTGACAGAGGTTAAACCATCACTGAAGGCTTCTTTGGGTCTCCAGAGTATCTCTTTAGGAAGCAAGTTGGAATCCTGAAAGGACTCTCTCAAAAGATATTTTTCAATTCCATTCTGTTGACAAAAAGCATATCAATGCCTTGAAAAGCAGGGTTTAAAGCATGATCCACTCCACAGGCCAGTGAGTAAGGACCAGATTTTTTAAATGGATCTTTCCTTTTTGAAGTCCATTTGAAAAAGGCCACTGGCTACCAATCCAGCAAAACACCATCTCATATGCTCAGCTTTAAACATGTGAACAGACTAATAAAGCTGATAGGACTACTAAAGTTTAAAATAGGGATGGACACTTATTTGGGCCTCCAGGCCACATAGGGAGGTTTGGGGAGCTGTCGCAGGCCAGGTCAACACCCACCCCCTGGTGCAACAGCTCACCAAATCTCCTTATGTGGGATGGGCCATGGGCAGGTGGGGAGCAGGCATGGGCACCAGGGCTGCCCTGCAGCTCCTCCCTACTGCCCCACCAGGCATAAGGGCCAAGAGGCAGTCCTGGTGGTGGCAGGGAGGAGATGCAAGGCAGCCCCAGAGCAGCCCCCAGATCCTGCTTTTTCCCCCACTGCCACTGCCCATGGGTCCCAGGTGGTCTCCAAAGGGCCAGGGATAGGGCCAATGGCACCAGCCAGAAGGAGCCACCACCACCAGGACTGCCAGGAAATGGGAGTCCAGACATGGAGCCGCCCCATCCTGCTATGGTTCTACATGCTTCAATACTTTGCTGGATCAGAACCTTAATTTCCAAGCTGATTTTTTATGGTTTTGTATACCTTTGGGATTCTCAGTTCTGCTGGCAGGGATAGGTAATAAGAAGTAAACCGGTGATCCAGAAATGGGACTCTCAATTCAAGACTGGGAAAAAAACAAAAAACAAAAAAAAAAACCAAGAACCATGAATTATATTAGAAAATATAGTACAACAAACTAGTGACATGCTGTCTTATAAGTTCCATAACTGGAAATTCCACAACTCTCCAGCTACATTTACTGTGCATGACAGGAGTTAAATGCTTTATTTCTAAATATTTTGTCTATGTCCATAACATTATTTTCACTTAATTCAACAATAAAGACAACTGGGTACCTTACATACACAGTATCCCTCAATTAAAGAAAATTCAAAACTATGTTATTATATATGGTGCCATCTGCTGGAAAACTTGTTATATCACACAGATCCCTGAAATTTCCACTGCAGATTCCATATCCTCAAATCAATGTCTGTTCATCCATATAAATTAAAAAAAAAAAAAAAAAAAATCCAAATATCCAAAAAAATCTATGTAGAAACAGCAAGGTGTCCACGGGGGAAAAGATGAAAATTTCTTAAGATAGTGTGTAATCTAGAATGTTATGCCTAAAAGTACAAGTGGGTGTGGCTTTCAAACATATCAAGAATTAAAGACAGATATTTGAAGCCATCCTGCAGTACTTTTATTCAAAATTCAATGGGAATTCCACATGAAGAATAACTGAGACCTTTCTGCTTCTAGATGACATGTCTGAGAGAATATTGATACCATTTCTGATAATTAATATTTAAGGCAACAAATGAGTCAATGGGAACTTTGCTTTGAGTTACAAGACTCAATACCAGTCACTTATCCACTTTCTGAGAGACATGTTAGTTTAAAGTGACTAACAACATTAACCTAGTTGGGTTAGGCTGATTGGAGCACCACTGAAGTCAAGTGAAAATATAAAACAGTAAAATATGGTGCATTCCAATTTTATAATGTTTAGTACCCAAGCAAAAAAAAAAAAGTCATAGTTCTGTATATGTCCCCTGCCACTATGAAGTACTGTGTCAAGTGCAGAGACTGAATTTCCCCTCCTGCACATTGACTGAGATAAGACATCAGTTTCAGCCAAAATTATTTTCATTTAATGAGAATTTTATTTTCCATAGCTGATACAGTCAAAGGTGCGGTGCCTCCCCTCCTCCATCACCCATCCTCTCCCTATTGTCTGTTATTCCTGTCACATCACACCTAAATTTAAATAGTTCAAGACGGCACCTTGACTTTCCAAATATTTTATACAGCAATATCCTTTGGCATATCAAAAGGAATAGGTGATGATAGCTCTCCCTTAACTGTGTGAATTAAAACAACCATACATATGAAGCCAATTTCATCCAGAAAAAAATGCAATGCAAATACTAGTTCTACTGTATCATTACTGTGTTTAAATGGGAAACTAAAGCAAAGGATATCAAGTGACTTGTCCAAAGTTACCCAGGCACAAAGCAGAGCTAAGGGAAGGCAGATCTTTATTTGACCCAAGTCCTCTGCTTGAGCCACATACCTGTCCTTTACATCCCACTGACTGAGCTGCTGCTTACTCTTCTAATTTTTATTCAGCTGTCTGTATCGATTCCTTTTGTAAGTTAATACACCAAATAGAGAGAATGGCATTAAGTCTCAAAATAGAATAGTTTAGTATTAATTTCATAAGCAGCAACTTAACAAAAATCACTCTCCTATATTTGGTAACCACTGTACCAATTTTTTTAAATCCCATCTCTCTCTGTAATATGCTTTTCTCTGGCAGTTTCAATATATCCTTCTTGTCCATGCAAGAGATCCAAAAAATATACAAACATTATACAATTTACACAATCCACCTTTATCCAAATACTCTCATTAGTTTTTAAAATGTGGTATATTATCACTGAGATCATATATTCCTGAAATACTTGATTTGCTAATATAATTTCACATAAAAAAAAATTAAAACTGAGAGAAAGGCTTTCCTGGATAAATCATCCAGACAGCAGCCTTCGAGTGCAGTTTTAATAGGACCAATTACACACAATACCCTAAATGTTATTATCCAAATTCCTTCAGGTTACAAGTGCAATTTAATCTTTGTACATAAGCCCATTCAACTCTCCAGCCTTCAGCACAGTCATCAGTATTTATTCCTACCTGAGGTGATTGATTTTTTGTCTAAACTTCATCTTGCGCAAAAAAGCTGACTGCTGTTCAGAAGCAGCACCTCATCTGGCTGAACCATCAGTGCTTTTTCATTGGTTAAATACTGGGTCCTCTCATATAAGTAGCAAATTTCTCATTCACATCAATGAAACTAGAATTTATCCCTTAAAATACACTGATTTATAAACGTAAGAATATGGAGAGTAGTATTGAACCCTGTGTGCAAAGAAACAATCCAACGATTGGGTCTTTGCTTCTTTAAAATATAGTCTGCTTGGGTTCTTGAATCCCACCTGGAACCAAGGCATTCAGGTACCTGAGCTATGCCTTACCCATGAGCTGCAGTAGTTCTGTCTGCACGAAGAACATCAAACAGGTAGAGCTCTCTCAGAAGCCTCTCGCTCTCTTCCGCAGATTCTTCAGGAGAGGGAGCCTGTAAAGAGTATTGTATGCATACGCCATAAAAAAAAAAAAAAAAGTGTACTGGCAATTCAAATGCTTCCTGTTATTTAGGCTAGAGATTAGAAGGAACTTCACAGGCATTTATAGACACGCTGTGAGAGGAGGAGGGAGGAGGCTCTTTAATTAAAGCACCCACAGCACCATATGTATCAGCGTCCCCATGCTGAAAAATGGTGGCGGGGGTGCTTTAACTAAAGCTCGTCATACAAACTTAAGTTCAAGCACCTCTGCTGTCATTTTTCAGCCCAGCGATGCTGATACACGTGACACTTTATTCTGCGGGAGTGTGGTAATTACCACGCTCCAGTAGACTCGATTAATTGAGTCTGCTCCAACACGCTGTAATTACAGCACATTGAAGCAGCCTCCCCTGCAAGTGTATAGGCACCATATAACTATGAGAATGGTCAGGCATTTGAACAGGCTACCTAGAGAAGTCGTGACATTTCCATGTTTGGAAACTTTCAAAAGCAGGTTAGACAGACACTTGGGTGGGATGGTTTAGTCAGGGATGATCCCGCCTTGAGCTAGGAACTGAACTAGACGATTTTGTGAGGTCTCTTGCAGCCCTACTTTTATACATATGGTCCTAAGTGGATTTCCAGTGATCACAGTACAGTGATCTGCACAGATTTAAAGCACAAGCCAGATCAGTTTTAAAAAATTCTAAATAATTGAGAATATATAGTAGCCTGTTTGTTAGGACTCTTTTTCTGCTACCTTCCTCACTCAGACACACAAACAAACACACACACAAAACTTGCATGTTCATATACCAACGCCTTTTCAGACCCCACACCTAGACTATGAGCTTTTGTATATTTCCCAAGAGCTACATCATGTTCTATTGAGAATACACTAAAGATTGCCACACAACACCATCCTAGGAAACTGTGTAAGGCATAAGTAATCCTGGAACAGGAAAACAGGAGTATAAAATGACCAGTCCTCAAACACATTATTAAATTCTTGGAGCATGTAAATGGGGATGCTGAATTTAAAATTTTACATAAATATTGCATGTCTGTTACTACTACAATTTTCACCACAAATCAAGATGAGCTCAATGACAGATGCTATCTAAAAAGTATAAAAGGATCAGGTCAAATTCACAATAAGTGTAAACCTACATAGTTTCTTAGCTTCACACTTCAATCCCAGAATAAATATCAAGAACTGAGAGTAGTGCTGGACAGGTTGTACTCAACCTGGCGAGATGTGAGCAGTGGGGTCCCCCAGGGCTCGGTCCTCGGGCCCGCATTGTTTAACATCTTCATCAGCAACTTGGACGAGGGGGTGGAAAGCACGCTGTCCAAGTTTGCTGATGACACTAAGATGTGGGGCAAGGTGGACACACTTGAAAGGAGAGAGAGGCTGCAACTAGATTTAGACAGACTACAAAAGTGGGCAGATGAGCATAGGATGGGGTTTAACGCAGACAAATGCAGGGTGCTGCACCTTGGGAGAAGGAACCCACAGCATACATACAGGCTAGAGAGTTCCCTTCTTGAAAGCACAGAGGCAGAAGGGGATCTTGGAGTCATTACTGACTCCAAGATGAACATGAGTCGCCAATGCCAGACCGCAACCAGCAAGGCCAGCCATACATTGTCATGCATCCAAAGGTGCATCTCAAGCCGGTCCAGAGAGGTGATACTCCCCCTCTATGCTACTTTGGTCAGCCCGCAGTGGGAGTACTGTGTCCAGTACTGGGCACCGCACTTCAAGAGGGATGTGGCCAGTCTGGAGAGGGTTCAGAGGAGGGCCACCCACTTGGTAAGGGCAGCAGGACAGGCCCTACAAGGAGAGACTGAGGGACCTGAACCTGTTCAGCCACAGCAAGAGGAGGCTGAGGGGGGACCTGGTGGCTGCCTACAAACTCATCAGGGGAGATCAACAGCAAATACGTAGAGTCCTTTTCTCCCCAGCACCACCTGGGGTGACGAGGAACAATGGTCATAAGCTGATGGAGAATAGATTTAGGTTAGAGATCAGAGGGCAATACTTTACAGTTAGGGTGGCCAAAATTTGGAACCAACTTCCCAGGGAAGTAGTCCTCACCCCTACCTTGGGCAAATTCAAGAGGAGGTTGGATGATCACTTGTCTGGGGTCTTGTGAACCCAGCATTCATTCCTGCCTGTGGCAGGGGGTCAGGCTAGATGATCTGTTCAGGTCCCTCCTGACACTAGCTACTATGAAACTGAACAGTGAGATGCCTGAATCTCTCTCAGAAATAGTCTCTGCATCATCAGGACAGTAGGCAGAGCACCCTACTGTTGCTATAGGAGAAGGGAGAAATTTGTCTCATATCCCCTGCTGGAGCAAGTTGTCATAGCCTCAATGTCAGTGGAGCTGTGACATTTTATATCTGCTGAGGTTCTGCCCTTCAGTCTCCATCTGGCACTTTAACCAACCTAAATTTTTCTTTAAAGTATGGGGTTTTTGTCCTATTCACATTAAAAATATTGCAAAAAAGGTAACTGATGATCTCTAAAAAAGAAATTGAGGTAAAGGCAATACCTAGATTCTAGACAGGATATGCGATATCCTCTTAGAACTTACATATTTCAGTTTTGTTGAATTAGTCACATACAGAGCTACGCAAGAAGCAGCATTTGCAAGATAGAAGTTTTAGAAACTACTTCAAGCATTCATTTTAAAAATTATTCACTTGCAAATGAAAAGTACCAACAACAGAAAAACATTAGGTACTATTCTGATTATTTCAGTGAAACCACTGAAACAAAATGTGTGTGCGCACAAACAAAACTATTTTTTTACGTGTGTGAAAAAAAATACTGTAATTTACCTTATGGAAGTAGATATATCCTTGTGCCAGTTCATCTGAGCCTTCTCCTGAGAAAAGGACAACACTGTCTGTTTTCTTGCGTATGTATTTTGAAACTAGATACATACCTGAAAACAAAATAATAAAGTCATTATAATCAAGTTATAACTACACAAAATGTTTCAATTGCTTCTATAATTGTAAATGGACAATATTTAATATGCTAAATCAAAATGTTTCTTTTCATATTAATTTATGGTAAGAAAAAGCTAAAATACACAAAAAGGGCATTTCTTTCTGGTTTTCACTGTCAGAATAATATTACTAACTGCATACCTTTATATCTATTTATGATACAAAGCCATTTGTTTGTTTATGTACACTCCTGCAACCAGCCTTAAAGCACAAACAGTTGGAGTGAAATATGTGATCTCAATCTGAGAAAGTACTTGAGCATATATATAAATCCTATGGATTTAACAGAATTTAAACACACACACACACACACAATTAAGCTTAAGCCCTGTTGTGAATAGAAGTGATTTTCTCAATACAGGCTTACAGTTGTAGGAAATATAAGAATGATAACAGGCTCACGAGTTAAGATTAATCCACAGAAGTAATAAATATGTAAACTTCACTTTTTGAACTAAAATGATACAAATCTTACTGTTTTTCAAACTTCCTTAACATATGATTTTTAATAAATTTATTTCACCCCATAAACTGCATCTGACTGGAGGGGTGGTGGCAACATACTTATGGCATGGTAGCTCCTATAAAATACTACAGTGTTGAAACCTCCAGAGTAAGGCAAGTCTAGGGCTCCTTAAAACTGCCTTGTGGGTACTCCTTGATTGGAGAAAGGGGCATCACCCTGACAGAAAATGCGCACTTGTGGAAGCGTTAGGCAGTCAGCAGCAGCTCTAATTTGTTGTTCACTGGTAGAAGCTACAGCCATTGAGGCACTGAACATCTGGACTTGGCCTGGCCTTTCAACTCTGTCTTGATGGACAAAAGCGAAGATGGTAGGACTAGGGTAGCCTCCACTTCCATACTCTTGTCTAAGTGTACATGCTGAAGGTTTTGGTGTGATGGTCATATAGACCTCTTGTGCATACATCATGATTCAGAGGATTGACGGTTGACAAGAACTTGCCCACTTTTCTGAAGTTATTTTACATAATTTGGCTTTGTAACAAAAAGTGTATTAATTTTTTAGACATTTTATAGGCATTTATTTTACTGGGTTCCACTTCACTGGCATATTAAATAATACCCATGTGTAAACAAAAGTATCTAGAAAAGAAATTTGAAAAACAGGTCAAACTCTGAATACCATATTTTCTTGCATACCACATGCCCCAAAATGTGACACAGACACCGTTTTTTGGAAGCATAATGTAGGGGGAAAAAAAAGATGTTTTCCCACATCCATGTCCAAACACGTGACATAAAAGTAAGTCCTCCTAGAAACTAGGAGCACTCAGGAAGTGTGGCATCCCAGAAGATATCTGGGTGAGGCAGCAGGAACTTCCTGGTATGGCAGGACCCTTGGGAGGGGAGTAGCAAGACTACTACTTCTTTACTGTAGATTGTTCTTTATGTAAGTTACGATAAATAATTAAAGTGTTGTTTCTACACAACAAGCCTCATCAAGATAATATTGACAGCTCCCTCAACCTCAGCCAGCAAAAAATTGCTACTTCAGCACAAGCTACAGTGCTCAGCCAATAGCTACGGCTGTGAGAAGGTTACCAACAGACCCCACCTCTGCTGCCTGCTGAAGCAGAAAGAAGTGTCAGCCATTGGAGCATAGCATCCCCCTGCTTCTGTTCCAACAAATGAAAACTAGCTTCCCTGCTTAAGATAAATTAAAACTAGCCTCCCCACAATTTTGAAGGGATGATTTTGGGAGGAAAGCTGTGTGTAATATGCAAGTAAATATGGTATTGCTTATTGTAAAATGTCAACCATTCAGGAAAATTTCCTTTTGTTTTGTAGTCCTTGGTGACTTTCCTTGGAGGTATGTACAATAGTTAAAACAATTTGTTACACTCAAAACAGGAGTCCTGGATAAAATTCTGTTGTTTGTGTTATACAGGAGTTCAGGCTAGATCAGTGTTCCTCAAATCTCTTCAGATTCACAACCCTTCACAGTAAAAATGTTCACAACTACCTTACTTTTACAGTTAATGTAAGAGTAAATACATACCAAATTAATAGCAATAAACCTATGTAAAACTTGTTTCTGCATGTATTTCTAACAGTTAACAAAGAATGCCTGGCATTAGAATTTATGGGGATGCAGAGAGGGGAGGGGTACAGTTGTCTTTAATTAGGCTGTAATAAAATTTAATTCCTCCCCACCATTGTTAGAGGCCAAGAACCACAAGCTGAGTAACAGTAGAGTAGGAAACCTAATGTGGACTCAAAATCTATTAATATATTTCTTCCATTTAAGGACCTCAAAGCCTCCGAAACATAACCATACATCTCTTCATAGATAAAGTGAAGTACAAAGAAATTAAATAACTTGCCCATTGTCTAATACTGAAGCAACAGTAGAATTGGAAATAAAACTGGTTTCTCTGACCATTAAATGGTCTATGAGGATAATGTGCATGCATAAAGCTATCAATACTTAATAATAATAATAATAATAAATAATATTATTACAAATCTTACCTACTGAAGCTCTTACTGTTGTAATGTCATAGGTTTCCAAGGAAAAAATAACCTCTTCTAATGCCTGAATGCCTTCTTCAGAATTAAATATTACTTCATGATGTTCACTGCCAATATGAGCTGCTACCTGTTTACAATGACAGTTTACAATAATGGAATGATTTCAATTGAAAACACTTTACAGATATATACGGCACATCATAAGTGCCCAGTCTCTTTTTCAACAAACTCTTACCATGATGCCTTAGGTGAAACTGGGACAACACTATGCTATCTACTGGAACTTAGAGTAGGAAATTTGATAAGCAAAACAAAAGTTCTCACTATACTAAATTCCAATGCTGACACTTCCCAAAGTGCAATAGGACTTGTAATGGACATAAGTAGTCAAGGTATTTGATTTTAAGTGCTGAACAGTCCAAAAGACAGCATGATTCCCTCAAAAGGTATCTACACTTAAGTCTGAGGCCCTTAGATTCAACCAATTAACTGCTAATTAAATTGGAGGTAACTAATACAATTGCAAGAGCAAAATTAGATACCCCATACACATTTCTTCCAGGATGTAGATGTTAGTCATTTATCCTAAGACTTGGCCACAGATGTAGGCAGAGTTGCTGCACCTTTGACACATGGGCTACGGGCAGAAATTACAAATACACTGGTAAATGTGATTGAAAACCGGTCCAAATCTGTAACACAACAGAAGTTCAGTGCACATAAACCACGTTCAAAATGGCTGAAACTAGTTTAGGATAAACCTGGATAGATGTAATATCAGACTGAACTGATTTAGAGTAAATTGGTTTATTGAACTTCTGTCCCAGATCCCCTCCAGGTCCAAATTTAACTCAGTCCCACAGCATCCCAGTCCCAAACTACCACATTGCAGGGTGGGTAGACTAGCCCCAGCTAAGCAAGGAGGTGTGCTCTAATGCAGTGTTTCTCAAACCATGGGTCATAACCCAAAAGGGGGTCACAAGAATATTTCAAAGGGTCAGGAGCAAGTGCCAGAAAAATGCACAAAAGCACGGGTTTCCCATTGCAAGCTGGCAGCATTCCAGCCTGCAAGGGGCTGCTTGTGCTATGGCCAGCACGGGTCATAAGAGCAGCCCCAGCAACCAGATGATGGTAAGTGTATGGAAAGTGGGGGTTGGAGGGCTGGGGCTTGACAACTGTTGGGGTGGAGGAGGTGGTGTGTGCAGGTGTGTATGTGCGTGCGCGCATGTGGACGGGATGGGAGTGGGGGAGAGGGGCAGGTGCCTGCTCGCACTGATGGAAGGTGGCTGGGTGTCCGGGCACCAAGGCTGCGACTGGGGGGCAGGCGGGAAGGATTATGGGTCAGGCACTGGCAGGGCCAGGGTGGTGTGGGTTGGGACAAGCCATTGATCTTT
The DNA here is from genome assembly GCF_000455745.1 of Alligator sinensis. NCBI lineage: Eukaryota > Metazoa > Chordata > Crocodylia > Alligatoridae > Alligator > Alligator sinensis. The sequence continues at coordinate 75,430 of NW_005842264.1, read as the reverse complement.
GCAAATAGGTCCCAGTACAAAAAAGGTTGAGAACCACTGCTCTAGTATACCCTGGCTTGACCTGGGCTGTTGCAGGCATGTGGCTGCATTTCCAGAAACAAAAAGTGAGTATCTGTTCACTTGCTTATCATTTTAATCTACACAGCTTAGACTCAACTGCAAAGATTGAACTGATTCAGCCTTGGGCTTTTTAACTGTTTGAACATAGCCATGGTCTTTTTGGTGATGATGCATTAGTAGCCTTGGTCACAGAAAGGTCTTTCAAATAAAGCCAAAGCTCTTGATGCTGCAAGATTTAACTAAGAAGCAAAGCCAAAGCTGTGTAAACTTAATATTACATCAAACTTGGGATCCATCCAAGAGAGAGAACTATTGAGAGAATCATTGGCAATGTGTAGGAGGTGCACCTGAGTGCACGTGCACCCCCTGAGATTGGCTGTGCACCCCCGAGAGAAGTGCCAGTGGCACTTCCAGGTTTGCCGCCAGGCAACCCAGCCACAGGCTTCTGCAGCAGGGGGAGGGGCTCGCAGCTGGCCTACCACAGCAGGCACATGCAGGTCAGTAAGATTTCTTCTTGGGGAGGGAGATCAAGACCCCCACAGTGCAGAAGGGAGCAGGTGAGGGGCAGGGGCAAATCATTCAGCCCCACCCCTGCCCGCTGCACTGTGGGGATTGTCCCATGACCCAGCCCGGATGGAGCCCCATTCACAGTGCAATTGGAGCCCAGCAGCTCCCGCCACTGCGCACACAGTAGGGTAGCCAGGGGAGGGGCGGCACGTTCCCCCAACTGCTTGGCTCCCCAGTGCTGCATCCCTGTACGAACCACTGGGCTCCGATTGCACCACGACCTGGCCTGGTCAGGACCCCATTCACATTGAATGGAGCCCCAGCCGGGCCAGGTCGTGGGACAAGCGGAGCCCAGTGGTCCCTGCAGAGTCATAGTGCCGGAGAGTCAAGGCCCCAGTCTTTGCACAGGGCAAGGGCAGGCTGCAGTTGTGAGGTAAGCCAGGTTCTGCCTGCTCCATGCCTTGCTGCAGTCTTTGAAAGTGGCGCAGCACAGCGCCATGTACCTCACTGCCCGACCTGCCCAGCTGCGGGGCACACATGGCACCGTGCCCTCTTTCAAAGGCTGTAGTGAGGCACAGAACCATGGAGCAGGCAGAGCTCGCCTTGCAGGTGCAGCCTGCCCTTGCCCTGTGCAAACATTGTGAGGGCATGTGTCCTCAGCGCCGCGACTCTGCAGGAGCCACCGGAGACGGCTTAGGCAGGACGGGGCGGGGGTCCCAGAGGCTCCATTTTCTCCAGCCTGGCAGCATAGCCAAGGCTGGCCCCACTCCAGCTCTGGGCCCCTCCAGGCAGTGTGGGGCTGGGACTGGACTGGGGCCAGTGCAGGGAGGCAGCCAAAGCCAGTGCAGGGCTGAGGGGCAGTGGACACTGGCACCAGGCAATGACCCCTGACATGGGAAAAGGGGCAGCCGCACAGGTGCAGTGGACCCTGGCCCCAAGCCCGATCCTTCCCCAGTGCCAGTTCCAGCCTCTTTACCTTCCCCCACCATGGCCCTTTCCCCTCCCTCCACAGACTTTCGCATGAGGAAGAGCACACACACACACACATGTGCACATGCTCAGGCCTCCCCCCCGTCAGCCCAATCAGCTCCTGGGGGACCTCCCCCCAGTATTAGGAGCTACCAGTAGGCCATGAAGAGAATTTTTTTTGTTTTAGCTTCCATAATGCAAATGTAAAAGCAGTGATCATACTAAAATATAGAGTTACATCGATCATGCTACAGTGTAAACTGAAAAAAAAATTAATTATTCACCATACCTTTCTGGCAGCCAGTAAATCAGGACTGTCTTCCATACCAATTGCAAAAGTTTGTAAGGGGTATGTGATGTTTGATTCTTTCATCAGCTTCAGGAGCATTGCAGCAACCAAGCTGGAATCCAACCCTCCTACCAACAAAATAATTTATTTTATTATTGTTTTAAGGCACTGATATCTGTACAACAAAAAAATGATTTAAGGCAGCCTTATTACTTAAAGGCTGTATTAACTTAAAATATATGATATACTCATGAGTGCGAAATACAGCCTTAAAAGATAAAGTTGACATTGTACAATTTCAGTGGAACATTTGTAGTAGAAATTACTAATGCAACGTGATGTCCAGCAAGCTTGACAGAAATTCTTCTTTAATATACATAAAGGGAAGGTAGAACAATGATTTTTAAAAGATTTTAAAATATTCTCCATGTCCAACCTTTTAAGATTGGACTGATCCTCCATGTCATTTCCATTATGAAAGTGCTTTCTTCATCTACTTGATGCTTATGATTCCATATACCTCCTTGGAGGTTTTTAAGACCTAGCTGGGCAAAGCCTTGGCTGGGATGATATAGATGGAGATAGTCCTGCTTTGAGCAGGGGGTTGAACTAGATAATCCCTTCCAACTCTAATTTTCTATGATATACCTCTGATAAATTTCTTTTTTGTTTATAGGTTGTGAGAATAATTAATTGCTCAGTTTGCTGGCTGAACTAGCCCACCCTCCTAGAAATTAGTTCTGGATCAACCAAGGCTCTTAGTTTGACAGCAAATGAAGACTTTGGCTCCATTTTCAGTGTTTTCCCCATTAAATTATAAAATGTTTTAAATAACATTTATATAAATTTGGTACTGAAACCTCATTTCAAATTTTAAAAAAGTAAATGTTATGATAATAACATCACCAGATATTTTGACTTTCCTGAAGGTTTCTTTCTTTTTTGCTCCAAATATTTTATGCAGACAACACAAAACTGTATTTTTTTCCATTTTTTGGCAAAAACACTTTGTCTGAAATATTTCACCTATTTCTGCACCCCACCCCCTAGGGCTTCAGCTATTCGCTCTGCATAACAACTGCTATTTCATTCAAATATGCATCTCACTGGGTACATGGTAAGTGCATCTGATTAAGCCATGGATGCCTATCTGCACAGCCTACTACAACTCTGATTGTCAGTAATTTTACAAATAAAAAAAATGAAATGTCAGACCCAAGGCTAAAACAAAGTGGGACAAACACTGGGACAAAGTGCAATCATTCAAATGTTCATTTCCGTTGTCAGGACAAGAAGTACTAACAGTTTACAGTATAACATGGTACAGTGCATCTGTATCGTTATCCCAGGATTGCATCACTGAATCAATGGCAGAAGGGAAGCAATGCATTTAGCTGCTCACTACATCCTGACCAGAAGAGAGCGATGTGTGTGTTTGTGCCAATCCTGGGACAAATGCAAACATAGGTTGTCCAAGGAGAAATGCAACATCTGTTCCTAGCTTTGCTCTCACATGGAGCTTGACATTCCTTCATTTTTAAGAGTATGTTGGGGAAACGGATTGAATAGAATGTTATGACTGCATTTCTTCTTGGTGAAAAATGGTCATTCAGTCAAAAAGACCGCAGCTCAACAACTTAGTGAGGCTCTATAAAGATGACAATTTTCAAAAAAAAATACTTCAGATTTCTGATGAACATTGTAACAGAAAAGGTAAATTAGCATTCCTATAATTGTAGATAGAACACTAACAAACCATAGTAAATAAACACTTTTTAGGTGGCAAAAATAAGTATAAGGACTGAAAGTCCTGTTATTTACCTGACAGAAGAGAACCAATTCTTCTGTGAGACATCAGACGTTTCCTAACAGCATTTTCAAACAGAATCCGAATGTTGCTTTTTACAGTTTCAAGCTCAACACCTGTTGAAAAAGGTAAAACAGGAAAACATCCAATAAGATGTTTTGTTATGACTTTACTGACATTCCTAACTTGGTTGAATCCAAGTCATTTGTTATCAAATGGATTTCAGGCAAGGATGTACAAGCCCCAATATATTCAGAAGCAGCTGGTACAAAGACAGCCCAAGATATGAAGTCCTTCCCTTATAGAAAGCTTCATTTCTGCTTTCTTCCAAGTAATACCAATTATACCAAACAATCCAAGTAACATATTTACCAAAATGATTAAATAATGGGGTATTCTGATTACATTTTAAATGGGTTTATGTACATTTATTTTTGCTTTGCTATGTTACCTGAAGGCAAATTTTCCACTGTATCATAGGCAGCATGCAGAGGTTCATCTTTACAACTGTGAAATTTTACCACTTCCACTGACGCAATTTTACCAGATGGTTTTAAATCCAACACTTCGTAGTGTCCCGGAAGAAACGGCTCCACTTTAGGACAAGAAGACATCGAGTGCTTTAAGTTCATAAGACCTACAGATAAGAAAACGAAATAAGGAAATTTCAAGAGTTTCTATGCAAGTAGCAATGCCTCTAAACAGTAATATGCTTAGAATCAGGCATGAAATATTCCTTTCCAGATTATAAATTAGTTGTATAACAAACATTCCAAATGTGATCCTTTGCTAGCTGGCACAAAGATAGGGTGATACCATAATGTTTGAGGACTCCTCTGTTGCAGGAATTCTATGAACTATAGATGGGGCTGTTAAAGCAGAAGCAGCGTGTGGTAAATACAAGCAGTATAGACACCGCAGGGCCAAACTTTAAGCTCCTGGCCTCTGAAGAGGAATCCAGAACTCTGACTAATGTGCATATGCTATCTATACAGTGAATGGAGATTGGTAGGAACCTCAGACTGAGCTTCCAAGGGGTCTGTATACTTGGTGGGGACCCACTTAAAGGTAGTTGATAAAAACACTTAGGGAAGTGGTGTGCTTGAAATCCCTCTTGTTTGAGGGACTTAAGTGCTTTACTCGGGGATACACAGAGGCCTCCTGAAGGTAGGCACTTGAAAAGTTTTCTTTTACAAAACCAGGTGGCAGCATCCTTGTTTTATAAAATATACTCGTGCCTAGAGGACTTATCCAGGAAGTTTGGAACAGAAGTTCAACTCCCCGCCTCAACTCAAGATGGTCTAAGCCCATGTCTCATCTCCCAGGAGCAATGTCAGACTCCTGTGCAGCACATAGTAAAATTTGACTAGCACTCATTTTTAATTGATGATTATGACTACTTATGAGAGCCTGAAAGGCACAATTTACATATTAAAAGTAACAAAAGATTTATAATATCACCAAGTGGCCAAAGTCATTGCTTTAGTATAAATTAGCTATATTAATTTAGAACTTTCATATTTAATAAATGATAGACTCTCACCCTGCTCATGGCGTTTCTAGTGCAGGCTGCAGATCAGCCTTGCAGTAAATTGTCAATGGCCATATTTTATTTGCCTTCTAGCTGCCACTTCTGAAGAAATTAAAGGAAGCATTTTGAAAAACCTGAAATGTAATATAGCATCAGATAGTCATCTGGATGCAGTTTGATCAATTGCAAAATAAATTTATCTCAGCTTTGTCAGAAGTGAATTATAACATCACTCCTGTAATCCTTATTAGTATGGCAGTAATCCCTACAGTGTTTTTAACTCACAAAGCAAAGTTGCAGAACTGAGTCTAATGAGATCCAAACCATAAAAACAGTGAACTTAATGTGGATGCCAATAACCAAAAGCAGCATAAATGAGTAGAAAAGAGAATGACTTGTATGTTATTCAGATGAACTCCTTCCCTACTTCGATTTAGTAGTGTTCAACTAAGTTAATGTCTATGGTCCCAAAATTTGATTTTTCTACAAAAAGAAGTGGTGGAAAAATAATTTAGGATATCAAACTTCCAAAAAAGAGTCTCCAGCCATAAAAAATGTATGCCCCTCTGAATGAAAATCAGAGTTCAATGAGAATCTCCATGACCAAATTCTGACCTCACACAGACACAAATCTACTGCAACTTTGACTCCTGAGTCCCAATTAATAGTTAAATATAGACTTCAAATTTCTTTCTGATTTCAGAAACAATCATACTTGAAGTCAAACCAACAAAAAGCAGATAAATGATTTTAGGCATTATAAAAAACAACTTAAAATTGACTAAGTCCACGTATTCTTTAGATGTACAAATTAAGTTCTATTTATATATAAGAGCAGCCAATTTTTACATTTTAGGCTGACTGATTAGATACCATTATCAATTGCCTTGCTACTCACTTAAGTATGCCTCTCCTAAGGATTATCAAGAGAAAGCAGCTTTCCTCCCAGACATTGTAACAGCAAAGCCTACATTTTACAGATTTTACCTTTTGCTTCTGAGCAAACACCCAAAAATCCATCTTCAGTCAGCACTTTAAACAATGGCCTCACTCCGTAAGTATCTCTTCCCAGAAACACTTTTCTGTTTCCAGTATCCAGCAGAATGAATGCAAATACACCATCTAGCATGGACGCTGTTTCCTCTATTCCTCCTCTGCTATATAGATGAAGAATCACCTCGCCATCCACTAAAGTTTGAAATTCAAATCCAAACTGTTTTTTCAACTAAGGAAAATTATTAGAAAGAAAAGATTAACATTCACTGACTGCATTCATTTTTTACTTTAAACAAAAACAGATGCACATTTATTTGCTTGCAGTTAACAAGAGAATATACTGTATTCTTGCACAAAACACACCCCAAATTATACTACACATCTTGTTTTTGAATGTCAGAATGAAGAATTTTTTTTTTCCAAGTTATGGCTGTAAAAGGCAGAGACAGAGCCTAATCTTCAGCTGACTCACCCTCCTTTTCTTCTTCAACAAAAGCTGAAACCCTAAATGATCACAAGTGGTCTGCATGGGTAGAGCTATGATTTTGAAAAGAGCTAAAGTTTCCAAGACTGTGAAATAGGAGGAGAAAGACCAGGAGCAACTAACAGATAGCAAAATTACCCTAAAAAGGTGAGCTTGGTAAGTGGAACATCATGGTTATGAAAAGGGAGAGACAATTGTTAACACCTGGGGAGAACAATGATCCATTAAGTCAATTGACTCCCTCAGCTGCCTGAATAGTAGCATCATAGCTGCTACAGTGTGAAGCAGGAATCTAAGCAGGGTACTTCTATTGTAGTCAGAAAAATCAGCTTCCCCGCTTAATACATGCACCCCAATTTGGGGGAAGCTAATTTTGGGGGAAAATGTGTGTTGTATGCAAGAAGATATATGAAGTACCCAGTGGAGAAGAGTTTGAAAGCTGTTTGACATTTTTATATGCAAAAGCCCTTTTATTTCAGCTGTGCTTAGGGTTCTTTCCCCAACTACCCACAGGCTCCCTGTGCAACCTTAAAGAAGTGACTTTCAAGGATGTTTTCAAAAGTGCTTTTAAATTGTGTACATTTATTTCAATTTCTGGATGTAAAAGCGTAAACATATGGCTCTGATTTTCAGAAGTGCTGAGCATTCTCAGCTCCCAAATTGAAAAAGAAGATGTTCAGTACTTCTGAAAGTCTGGTTTTCACTCTTGAGATCCTGAGGGACACCTTTGCATCTCCAGTTTAAGCATCACAATCCCTAAAAATCAGGTGCTCATTCCCTGTTGGGCGATTAAGGAGGCTGAATGGGGAGCCAAGGCTTACTATGCAGACAAAGGGGATCTAAGCATCTCTGAAGGGCAATTCACAAAAACCTACATGCTGAGCAGGGAACCTCTTACACCTATTCAATAGGAAATACTGAGCACAGGGGTGTGTTTGAATTCTCACCCCTGTCTGGAGCTTAGGCACCTGATTCAGGGCTGCATATTGGACTCTAAACAGACAGAGGTACATATTGCTTCAATGCCCTTCCTGAGTTTAGGTGCCTACGCAGACCTCACTATTTTTAAGATGTGGCTTATGGCAGGGATTCTGCTACCTACCATACTTCACAGAATAGCCCAGTGATTACAGCACTCCATGGGAGTGATCCCAGCGAGGTGACTCTCCAGTCTCCTGTCACACATCTACAGGCTGCTATATGGGAGCACCTACCAC
>NW_005842264.1:62217-67539 GCF_000455745.1 Alligator sinensis | reverse complement strand
ATTTGGGAGCCCCTGCCACCCTTCCGGCTGAAGTTGGGCCACCAAGAATACAAGACTCTTGGGGTTCAGAAAGAAAGCAAGGAGTCTGACTTTAGCCTAGTGATTAGGGCACTCAACTGGGGGAGGGAAATGTGGGTTCAGATCCCCGTTTTTAATAGGCTAAGCACCTATTATCTATTTCCCATTAATGGTAACGCAAATTTTGCCAGTCTGGGTCCATGTTCGGAGTCTGATTTTTGAAAGCGGTAAATGCTATTGAGAATGACCTTGACGTACTGCAGAACTCAGCAATCTCTCAGATTTGCTGTTACTGTGTCTTTAATACTTGCTTTGTTCTGCAGTGTGATAGAATTGCTGGGAGTTGTAAATGCTATTGAGAATAACAGTGTTAAAATTCACCCCATGTACACACACAACAGATGTTGCTTACATATACACAAACATCCAATGACCTCAGCAGGAGTTTGAATGTGTAAGCATTACAGAATAAGTCACTTTTTTTAGCAGTACTTAGACATATTATTTATTATTAGGGGTCTACTCGACTAAGGAGGTGGCTAGCCAATTTCGCCCACATATTGTAGGGCCAACCGCCCTTTTCACAGGTTTATCATGAGGTGGCCCCACCCCCTGCTGGTGATTGGAGAGGGCTGTCTGTCATATGGCTTTGCTCCCTGTCCTTGATTGGTGGAGAGGGGCAGGGCAGCATGACAGGCAGCCCATTAGCTAATCAGTGGCAAGGGCCAGGGGGAACACCCATCTTGCCTGCTTGCCCTTGTTTCATCAGCCCGCTCCCCAACAGCAGGCTGCACTCCCACCAGGCAGCCAGCATTTTGTTAGTAAGTTTTGTTTTTTTTCCCTGAGGATTTTGGGGATAATCGCCCAATTTTATGATGTGCAAAATCGCAATTTGATTAGGTCCCTAGTCATTGTACATTTCACATTGAGCATCCTGGATGGACTGAATACAGAGTCCCCAGGTCAGGAAGATACTATATTGGGATTGAAAGTGTCAGATCTTTGAAAGCATTTAGGAACATAACGGCGTTAGTAGTTTTTCAAAGGTGCCTCCACAGGTGAGATATATAGGGTGAGTCTACATAGCTTTGGTGGCACTCTTGGGAAAGACTGCTCCTGACAACACCTGGCCCACCCGCTCCTGCCTGCACATGCCAAACCCAGGAATGACGCGGAGAAGCTGCTCTGGAGATATCCTTTTCCAGTCACTCTCAAGCATACTGCAGCATGGAAAACAGGTGAGAAGGGCATGCTCAAAAGCATCCCATACAAACAGTGCCATGGAACTGGGGTACACATACTCAAACTCCATTGAGATCAAAGGCACTTGTTTAGATATCTTCAAAAAATTCCACTAGGCACCTTCACAAAACTAAATACATTTAAAATCCCATCCCATTGAGATAATCTGTGCAATGTTCATTTACTTTGATACTGGAGCCATGTCCCATCTCAGCCAATATGCTAATATAAAATAGAAAACATAGATACAACACAAGACATACAACAGAACCCACCCCAAATAAGATACCAAATATTAGATGATGCTCACTTTTTAAATACAATTTTATACTTTTTTTCCAGCTCATGATGCTTTATTATAAAGCATTGACAATGTACTCACCCTGGGAAGCTTGAAATGAGAATAGAGTTCCTTAGCAATTATTTTCCCTCTTGCTATTTATCCACAGTCATGTTTCAGTGTGAAATTTTTATGGACTACTGTACAGATTTTAACCCAGCTCATGCATATGCAATAATTGATATAGCTCATTTATTTCAAAAGATGAATTACTTGGTTATTTTTCTGACATTATAGCTCACCATGTTCTAGACAAGTTCTGAATACTCACTGCCACTCAGGTACTGTACTACAGATCAAATTATTTTTTCTACCTCTCTGAAATTGTAGATTTCTCCATTGTAACATAGCCATAAATATGGAAACTTCTTCACTCGAATAGGCTGCATTCCATATAGCTGATCAACAATTGCAAGTCGGTGGAAACCAAAACAACAGTTGGTGAAGCCATTAACATTTTCAAAACGAAATGCATCAGGACCTCTGTGGGCTATTTTCATGGCGCTCAGACACTGGACAGAAAGGCATTCATCACTTCCAAAAAGGGCCCAAATGCCACACATCGTGAAATCTGACGAGGGATGTATCACAGCTACCAAAAACGGAGACCCTGTTAACAGACATATGATCAAACAATGCATTCTTATTAGAAACGTTACGTAGGAGGTACATTTACATTTCCTAAACACAGATAATCTTAAGTTACCTTACAAAAAAAAAAAAAAAAAAAAAAAAAGCAACATTCTAGTAGACCAGTGATTCATGACCTGGGTGCTGTAGTACCCTGGGGTACCTTGTGATCCTTTCAGGAATGCCACAGTGCCATGCAATGTTATCACTGTTAGATGGGGAATACACAAGTCAAAAGATAAATGCTATATATCTCTGACTGAGTCTATAAAGTGAACATCTATCCTGCCTTCACCAGATAAACCCAGAGATTTCAAATAGGAAGCATTTTAACCTGTTTTGGCCTTTCTGAGTTCTTTGCAACAAAGAAATTGCTCTATTATTTTTTGGTAGTCAAAAATCAAGTGAAAACTTAGAGCTGACATTTTCCAAGCAGTGCCTTGACTCTAGTGAAGGGTCTCTTGAGTCCACAAAGGTTGGCTCTACTGACACAGGGCTGATTAAAAATAAACAGTCTAGTCCACCTGGAAGAAGGATAACTTTAGTATCCTTTGAGAGTCCAAGAAATTGGGTTTAAGTTCCATTTTAGATACTGTAAATGTTGGTTGCTTACACAAGTACACTTAGATTCCAATGTACAGGATCACAGGATGATCTGATACAGCAGTTAAAACCTGTCAATCCCATATGTCACATTTAGGTTGACAGTTCAACCAAAACTATTTAGAGCTAATCTAAGAGAGTCATTAATGTTCTGCTGTGGTTTATCCCAGAAAAAATATGCCCTATAGAACTGCTGAGTGTATTACAGTTACAGATTATGCGTAAGCAAATTTTGCAACAGAGTGAGGTGACCAAAGAAAACTACTGACAACTTCAAGAATACAGAACAGCTTTTTACACAGGTTAAGGGGTGGATCCAGGATTTTCAGAAGTTCAAGGCAGCAGCAACAGCAACCCTCACTGCAGGGGGGGCTGCACCCCCTGCTCCCAGCCTCTTCCACCCCCACCAGTATGGACATTTTTAAGTTCCTAAAGCAGATGAAAATCCCTCTCCCTTCCCCTTCCTGTCAGACGTGGGAAAGAGGCTCTGGCTCAGACCCCAGCCCCAAAGAAGGGGGCAGCATTGTGGAGAAGCCCCAGAGAAGGGGGCAGCATTACTGAGGAACCCTGGAGAGAGGGCACTGCTGAGAAGCCCCAGTGTGGGCGTGGTGAGCCCCGGAGAGGGGCAGCATTACTGAAGAACCCTAGAGAGGGGGCACTGCTGAGAAGTCCCAGTGCGGGCGCGGTGAGCCCCGGAGAGAGGGCAGCATTACTGAGAAGGCCCTGGAGAGAGGGCATGGAGAGAGACAGGGATGCAGAGAACACAAGCACCAGAGGGGGCATGGAGATGGAGAGAGAGAGACGGAACAATGTCCGTTACACCTGTGAGGCTTGGGGCATGGTACATGGGTGGTAGGAGCCACGCATAGCCCATAAGGCTGGGGTGTACGGAACACCCAAGACAGGAGAACCGTGGCCAAGAAGACAGAAGGCAGCCTCCCTATAGAAATATATAAAATCAAAGTCGTGGCAGGCGAATTGGAGGGTGCGAGTTGGCACCTTGGCACGGTAAAGGAGGTGGCAAGGGTCAGCACGGTGACCCTGACCACCCTCCTGTTACAGAATACCTCTGGGCAAGAAGGGAATGGGAGAGAGTGTTTTCACCTGCTTTAGGGACTTTCAAATGTCCCCATAGGCTCCCACAGTGCAGTTACAAAAAAACCAGGATGTGGTGGTCACTTTCCATGACACTTTAAACTGAACAGTTTATACCTTTCTAAACTGGCTTGGGCATCTGGACACTTGTGAACAGAACACACATTTGCCCTCTGGGGTCGGGGTGCAAATCTAAAACCAGGTTCTGCCATTTTTAGTCCAGTCTGTGCGCTCCAAACTTCTGTTCTGTTACAGGTATAAACCAGTTTACTGTGCTGAGCTTCTGTTCCGTTATGGGTACAGACCAGTTTCCCATCAATTACAGTAGTAAAAGTGTAATGTCTACACCTGGCATTGTGGTTTAAACCACATTTAAACCCGTCCAAGACTTACGTTCTTGGACTTATGTTCTATGCTTTGTTCTGCCGCTTATGTTCTTAGCAGATTGCACAGTCATGGGCCACATCAAGAGTATTCACAAGGGACTGAGCCTCTGTACACAGGAGATTAGTCTAGACCTAGAGTATGGCTTGATCTGCATTAATCGACCCTGGCTGAAAAAGCAGAGTCCTCCAGCGAAAGTGCTATATGATGGCAACTTTTTGGCTGTCATCTCACTGCCCACGTGCACACTCTAATCCTGCAATAAATACAACGAAACTCATTCCACATATTTTCAGAGAGAAGCCGCTTCATGTTTAACAAAAGTGAAAAGCTTGCATAGGGGCCCTTGTTACAGAGCACTGGACATGCCGTAAATTCATCCCTTTGCTTACCTCATGGAAATGTGAGGTAGCTCATTCCACTTATTTTGTTCGGGCATGCCCATATGCTTAATGAGCAAGAGTTTTAATTCAACTGGATTCTAATACCCTCCCCTCCCTCACTTACTTTGTGCATGACAGCAACCCCTGCTGCTGGATTCATTGCTGGGCTCTGGGCCATTTCCAGGCTGATGGGGGAGAGGGGAGGAAAGATGGGGGGAGGCTATCTTCCTACCTCAGGAACAAAAGTATTTTTGCAAAAAACGAATGCAGTGGCTGGGCCTGCGCCCAGGCCCGGCAGGACCTAAAACCACCCTCCACCTGCTGCTCTCTCTGTCCTGGGGCAAGCAGGTCCCCAGGTGCCAGCGGAGGCAAGACGAACCCTCCCCAGCGCCTGCCCGCCCCCCTCTCCGGGCAGAGGTTCCCCAAGGCACCCACAGGCGTTCAGGGGGCCGTGGTGCCTGCTCCCTGTGCCCTTCCGGCTCCCTCCTTGTTAACCTGGGATCCACTCTGTCCTCCTCCCATTTGTCCTAAGAAATCAGCTGCTGCCTCTTCAGCAGTGCCCTTGGTGGGAGGCGGCCCGCGCCCCCGGGCGCCGCCGCGCTCCTTGCAGCCAGCGAGCACGAGCGG
>NW_005842264.1:33687-61977 GCF_000455745.1 Alligator sinensis | reverse complement strand
GGTTCCCAAAGCTGATCTGTGCACACGTCCAGGTTGTTAGTAATGAATTAGACAGGCCGCAGGGTTAGTGTCATCAGCAGTGTGCGTTTACTAGTAACCATGTCAGATAATACGATGATCTAGCTGGGGCTGGTCCTGCTCTGTGCACGGGGCTGGACTAGATGTGACCTCCTGAGATCCCTTCCAACCCTCATTTTCTACGATGCGCATCATGCATCAAATACTTGATCCTGAATAAGGGGCTGGACTTATGGAGCAAAGGGTTTTTTCAGCTCCCCGCAGCCTGCACATCTCCACGTCCAGAGGAGCCTTGGAGAATTTGGGGCAGGGCAGTACCTGACCCAAAGCTCGGTTTTCACTTGCCAGCTGGGGAGATACCATGACCACGATGGTGGCAAGGGAAACCCTGACCACGGGAGTGCAATTAAAACGGCACTGTGTAGTGGAGGGTTGCACCCTTGTCTGCTTGCGGACAGGACTCCCTACCAGAGCCTCATAGTTAGCTTCCCGCTGGCCAGCTTCCAGTTGGAGGATCTCAGCTACATGCCGACTTTATAGAAATGGGGATCTCCTCCCTAGCTTGTTCCTGTGGCCGTAGGGCCAAGGGCAAGCCGAACTCAGGGGCATCTGAAGCACTGGCGACACGTAGGCCAATGAGATCAGCCCCCCTGAGATCAGCTGTGCTCCCCTTGGAAGCGCCAGCCGTGAAACTGGAAGTGCCAGCGGAAGTGCACTTCTGGTTTTGCCGCTGGCTCAGGGATCGTGGGGGATTCCCCCCCCAATCCACAATCTGGTGCCCCATCCCTGTCTCGGGAGGCACCAGTCGCCCATGATCTGAAGCCCAAGCCCACCTGCACGTAAGATGCCTGCTAAAGGATTTGGAAGTATTTGAAGCTCCAGGCGAGAGTGGAAGATGCTTTCCAGTAATAGGGCCACTTCTGGTTCTTGAATGACTCATGGATTTAGAATTGATTTGGCTGATTTGACTTGGAACACAAAAACATTTCCTTAAAAAAACCAAAAAAAAACCTTCCAACTGACTCCTCCAGACCTGTGTGCAATGTCCATTGTTTCTACTACTGATGCATATTATTTTACATTTTTTAGTAAATATACGTTTTTGATGAAATTCTAACTCTTTTGCGTGTCTAGTACGTTACTAACAGCTTTTAACTGTGTAATGATTAGTTTTGGAAACGGAACCAGGAACTAGGAATAAGAAACCAACTTCAGCCTCAATCCATCTCAAAGAGCAGTGGAGAGAAGTCAAAGATCAGAGGAATAGAGAGAGAGAGACTCCTCCCTCTGAGGTATCTGGAGGATCAGCTACAATAAAAGCAATCTGCTCCTTCTATCAGTGATGTCCTGTATTTCTGGAGAAAACTAGGAGGCTGGTATTATTCCAGGCAGCACCAGGGGGGATTGGGGAGCTAGTAAAACCTACAGTCACTGTCTGGGAAGCACAGTGTCAGCTACCATTTAAAAGGATCACAGAGTGCTAGCAAACAGTCCTCTCCGTTAAATGCTTTTCAGAGGTCTTTTTTTCCATGTGTCATTGTTTTTACAGGTGCTCTTTCTTCACAGTGGTAAACGTCAGAGCCTTCCAGGTTGGCATTTCATTGGAGAAAAAAGATAACCAGCAATAATCATAGAATCATAAGAGAAGAAGTGGAAATGCCCTCCAGAAGTCATCTAGTAAGCACGACCCCTGTGGCTTGGGGCAGGATCATCCCTATCCAAACCATCCCATACAATGCATAATCAAAACTCTTTGTAAAACTACCATGAGCCCTGATGCAACACATAACACCCTAACCTGCCATGGATAAAGCCTGGGTCTGGGTATAGTCTTGCTTGGGCAAAATTTCTTCCTGGGAACTGAGTGCTGGTTGGGCTGACCTCTCTGCAGAAGGGGATTTATCTGCGTTTTCTGTTATCATCATGATGTTTCTGACCATCTCTGTTAGAGGACTGTATTTTACAGCATTCTGGTATGACCAGGATGGTAGAGATGGCATAAATGCGTAGCTGGATCACATAGCCTCAGAGCTCCAAACTGGAAAATCAAATGTTAGGCCAGGGAGCTTCTAAGTCTATCAGTTGTCCTCCTTCATACCTATATAAAGAAGCAGCAATCAACAGGAAGCATTAAAGGAAATGACTGAGCTAAGGAAATGGGTTGTTAGACACAGGTAATGCTGCCACCCTGACTACAGACCTATTCTGGTTTGAGTCTTTACTTTTTTTAGTTATTGGCTGTGCTGTGCTTTGTACTGTTATAAAGGGAAATGGAGCACAAGGGACTGTTTGCTTGTTGTTGAACTTGCTTCATTTGGCTTAGGAAAAGAGAGCTGCCAAAGTTTGTATTTGTAGGATGGAAGGCTGAATGATGGATTTAGTATGCTGTATTCCAGTTTTGAAGAGAGAGAAGTTTGGGAAAAGGACCTTAATAACTGCCCAAACTTCCTTAATGCAGGGCCACCTTGTGGGGTGTTGTGCCCTGCTAAACTGTTCAGGGATACTCTTATCTTCCCACAAGCAAGAAATTAAGAGTCAAGGTATATATTCCAATTTAACTTTCTCTGCCTCTTTTCTTGGGGCTGAGAATGGACACTGCAAGTTATCCACATCTAATCCAAATGCTTTCAGTATGTTAAGTATAGCTGTATATAAATGGTAGAGGAGGAATTAAAGTAGTTTAGTGGAGCTGTAGTTGTATTACAAAGAAATCTGGCTTTGATATCCTCCTGTGTGCTCAAAAGAAAAATGCATCTGTAACTTGATTGTACTTTAAGAATACCTCCTACTTCAACAATGTTTTGAGATGCACAAGGTTTCTAGCAATTGTAAAATGAATAAGAATGTATGGGTTTTAAATGGGTAGAAAATGCCATAAAATTTAGGGAGTAGAAGGTAGTTTCTGAGGAGTAGGCATAATGTTTGAGTGAAGAGCAGGTGTAGGAAGCTCCTAGTCAATGCAGCTTATTAAACCAAAACAAACATTCGGTGCTAGAGTTGCATCCCATTTCATCAGGGATGCAGACAATCTGCAAATGTAGAGTGTACATATGTTGTGGAGTTACTGTTTGTTTTAAGAATTAGTACTATTTGAGGCAATTGCATTTTCCCCATAGTTACTTACTATGCCACTGTGGTTAAATGGTTTTTAAAAACCTAGCTCTCACACAGTGCTTTTCATCAGTAGATTTCAACTCATTTTATATCATTATACCCATTTTACAGATGGGGAAACTGAAGCAGGGAGAGACACCTTAACACACACAAGGTCATCCAGCACAGCAGGGGCAGAGCCAGAAGTAAATACAGCTCTCCTGAGTTCAGATGTTCCCTTATGCCAGATAGCTGCTATGTAGTCCCTAACTGTTCCTCTACTCTGCCTACTATTTTGTTATAGTGGAAGGAGTTTAATGGTTGTGCTTTGCTCAGAGCTGCTGACAGGACCTGTGAGAAATCTCAGATACAGCCTATGCACCCAAATCTTTACAGTAAAAATACATGATGATTTAGATTATAGTAATTTTAAAATATATGAGAGAGCCAATGTCTTATTTCTTCTACACCCCATCCCTCACCATTCTCTACAACAACATACATCTTACCATTTTGAGTCGCCCTCCCCTTCCTATCCCATTGAGCCAATAATGTAAAATGTTGATCCCTGCTGTCTAGCACTCTCTCTCTCTCTCACTGCATACATATGTGGAAGACAGTAATAATGCTTCTCCCCTCATACCAGCCTCAAAGCCCTCCACTTGTTTCTCAACACTCCTCTTCCCTTTAATTTTCCCCCATTCCAGCAAACATTCACATTTACCTTCTTCCTGAAAATAGCTAAGTGCCTTCTGAATTACATGTTCTAGTCAGATTATACTTCCTGAAAACACCATCTTTTCAAACAGGGAAAGATTTTGGTCAACAAAGGACTTGAACTGACAGGAGAAAAGATTTAATAGCCCCTTAACCGCTCCATTAATATGGATATTGGCTGGCTAGAAATCTGCTTGGCTATTTTGTTTGCCTTTTTAAAGTGTCAGTACTTGAGAATTAGAAGCACGCTCTTGCCAACAGTTGCATCCTATTTCTAAATATCAGTTTCAGTTTATCTTTCCTGGAGGGGTAGAGACTTCTATGTACTAACTTAGATAAGTGTTGAGACATTGTATCCAAGTTGTCAGTTTGAGCTATGGTTTGATGTTCAGGCCTGAACAAAAAAAAATTAATAGTGTGTCATTCTTAAGATTTGTTGTAGGCATTCTGTATCTTGGGAACCTCTTGATTAAATGACCTTACATTTGGATCACGCACTATAGTCTTCACCTTCATGAACTGCACCAAATGTCAAGGCAACATATTGTTGCAAGCAGCTGAGTTGGCTCCAGTTCCATGTGCTTTGTCTTTGTTCCTGGTTTATTACATGCAGTGCTTAAGGGTAAAGAAAGGACACAGTGGGTATAACTACAGAGACTTTAATCATGGTTGGCTACTGATTAGACCATCTGGAGGAGAGGAAGCATACAGAAGTTACTGAACAGTTACATATTTTATACCTTGGTTATACATTGAATAATTATAGAAACCAATCAAATTTTAATGACTGCATTAGAAAACCAAATACTAGTTATTGCATAGATACCAATGCATGTGTACCCTATTTAAATACTTGGGTATGTGTATCAATTAGTTATTTCTTTATTCTTGAACTTTAACACTCCCAAACACTCTTCCTGGAAAAAGAAAGTGTGAACTCCTTGCTCATTTTATTTCTGGCAGCCCAACAGAACCTGTACTATCTTCTGGAAAAGGGGAACGTGATTAGAAGAGACTGTATTAATCTAAAGAGAAAGATGTGGGGGTGGTGCTAGAAACTGAGGTCTTGTTGAGTCCAGGTTTTTCTGTGCCTTAGCAAAACAGGGTGCAGGACCTCTAGTCTACCCAACACTCGTGAATCTGGGATTTAAAGCATTTAATCTTTATACAGTTTATCAACCTGAACTATGACATGAAGATGTGGTAAATCTTTTTAAATGTTATTTGTCTGAAAAAAATTCTAAAAGGTGCATGAGCTATTCTGTTCCACTGGAGGAATAAAATATAATACAGTCCAGGTAGTTGCAAGTGCAGTGTGTCCGTCTCTCCTATAGAGCCCCTTTAATATTTAAAATATTGGCAAAACAAATAATCTAGAGCTCAGTGTTGTGTCAGGGGGACAGGCAGACGGAGGACCCCAGCTGGCCTTGATTAACTAGGTGGGAGTGGCTGCCAGCTGCCTGAATGCCTTCACCTGTCCCCAGTTAAAGTGCTTGGGTGTGGGTGCTGCATATAAGCAGTACCCCTTGCAGTACTGTGTGGAGCAGGGGTGGGTAGTTATTTTGGGTGGAAGGCTGCTTACTGAGTTTTGGCAAGTCATTGATGGCCACATCACAGGCAGCCCAGGGCAGATTAATATTAATTTTCTAAATTTTTTAGGGGCCCCGCGGGCTGGATAAAATGGCTTGGCAGGCTGCATTTTGCCCACCCCTGGGTGGGGTCTTTTTAAAAAGGATACGTCCTCCTCCTCTTCTTTAGTGCTTGTCTGGCTTGGGATTTCTTGCTCTGAGACTCCTGCTAGACATGCAGGTAAAGGCGAGATGGACTCTGATGCATGATGCACACAATCATGCTTCCTGCAATGCCACAATGCCACACCTGCCTAACATGAGGCTGTGTGTAGATGAAATGAGAGGCGTGTGTGCACAACACTTTAAAGTGGATTCAATGCTTTTGCACTGCTTTAATGGTGTCTGTGTTTGCATGGCTCGGCAGTGTATTGCGCATTAATTCCAGCTGCTGTAGGAAAGTTGGCGGTGTAATGTGCCTTAAATGACTTGGGGTACAAAAAACTAAGGAGTTTTAGTTTGCTGCCCTTACAGCACCCACCTCCATGCTGCTCCACGGTTCTGCAGGAAGCCCAGCAGACAGCCTGACAGCAGCCCAGGAAAGCAGCTCCGCCCAAGAAAAGCCACGAGCCTGATCTCCTCTCTTCTCCTCCCCCCCGAGCCTGCCTGTCTGTCTGAGCTGCGTGTGCTTGGTACTTCCCTCCACAGCTGCAGTGCCCCCCCCCGCCCAAGCCAGGTGCCTGAGGCCAAGTGCCGCGGGGTGGAGGGGAACCGCAGCTGCTGTAGAAGGAAGCACCAGCCTCCCCTGCAGTCCAGGGACTGCTCTGCCCGCCAGCAGCTCACCCTCCCCGCTGGAGAGGCAGGTAAGCTAGCCGGGCATGTGCATGACACGGGGGTTGAATCCACCCTAAATTGAAGCAGTGTTTTTTAAAACTCACTGCTTCAATTTAGGGCCCCCATTTCGTCTATACGTGTCCTGACTCCACAGATACCTCTCCACTATTTACCAGCTACATTCATTCCTCTTCTGCCATCCTCTCACCCACTGACTTTCCAATTTACATCTTCACTGACTGGCTTTCTTGCATGCATACCAGCCTCTGGCTTGTGTACACTTCATTCCATCCAGGAAGAGCACACGCCAACTGCAGATACTTCCTCAGCCTGACTAAGGGTATTTATACCTGAAAGCTTGCAAAGAACTTTTCCAACTGAGTTGGTCTAATAAAAGATATCAGATTTGCCCAAAGAACCTTGTGTCTCTGTCCTTAGACCAACATGGCTACAACCTATACCCTTAGAATAAAGAAAAGAATCTGGCAGAATAATGGCATTGGCTTTCCTCTCTGGAAAAGTCTAGTAGAACATAATAAAAAATAACTTTGCTTTAACCAGTCTGTAGAATGTGACAGAAAAATATTTCTTTGTTACAGAATCAGGATTATTTAAATAGATCCATAGAAAGAAGATCCATGCTCTTCCCTCCTGCAGATTATTAGAGTAACTTTTATAGAACTATACTGGATTCCTCCCTTTTTATTAAATTATCTTATAAACTGGTAAGGAAGATTTGGATCCAACTGGACTATCTCTTTTTAGAATGAAAATTGCAATTAATATAGAATAATTAATTCCAAATTAAAACTTTAAATTCACTCCTCTTGTGTAGTTACCCTGTTACTAGATTTGCCCATCTCTTTGGTGGGCGCTCATTTATTAGGGGCCTCTAATTCTATCAATGTGCTCCTTGTGTCACTTGTGTTTCTATATGGAGCTGTATCTCTCCCTTCTGCAAGTCCTCATCCCCAATGGAGCTATCCCGCAGGACTTGGTTTCAATGGGGCTGGGTTCCTCCAACCACCAAATCAGCCACACACATATATATGTACATACACACAGATTAACAGGGCATGCCTGATCCAGACTATTCAGCATTGACAGGCTGACACCCTCACGTGCCTTAAACTCAATTCATCCCTTATTTCAGTGGGACAATAATAAATGCAGTTGGACACACACACACTAACAGAGTATGTCTGAGCAGGCTGGATCCAATCGGCACTTTCAGCTGATACTCTCATGTGCCTCAAAACTCAGTGAGTCCGGATCTCTTGTCACAATGGTCAGGTTCCTGGAGTCAGTGAGAGAGAGAGAGAGAGCTGGGGTCTCATCACTCAGTTAAGCTTGAACCAGTCAAGGTTCCCAGGTGTGTGTTGGAGCTTGTAGACAGGCAGACCTCTCAGCATGATCAGTGGAGGGATTCCAGGTAGAAAAGGAGTGAAACTGGTGCAGCTTTTGGATCCAAGCACCAGGACTGAAACTTGAGCTTGGGTAGGGGGTTTTGTAGAGAGCTAACTATGGCTAAAAGAGAGAACACTAGGTTTGTTTATAGGAAAACGATGGCTCATATACTGGATAATAGGAACTGAACGCTCCTGCCTATGGGTGGTGTTACTCTGAGGGAGCTCACAATACAGACAGGCAGATCCAGTATTTTGGGTACCAATAAAGGAGTCATTACTAGAAGTGGTCTGATAAATGCTGAGCTGAGTTGGGGGTTGATTAGCATTTGGAGCAAGAATCCCCATCATGCAGTGCTCCCCTGTTTCTCTGGTCCCAGAGTTCAGTGCAGCCCTTGCCTTAGAATCTCTGTTCTCCATCCTGAATGCTAATGAAGGTGCTTTCCTGTCCCATCTCCCATGTAAATGAGTTGCCATCCAGTTCCACCTCCAATGTAGATGGGACCACGGGAATTGTCACTCCTATCACCCTTGTCTGGAGGGCTCTAGGTGAGTTTCCTGCTGCATCTTCATTGTCTTTTGTAAGTCCTTCCTCTAATCAGCTTTTGTTCAGGCAGAGGTGGGAGGGTGAGTCCTTTGTGAGTCAGACAAGCTGCACACTTTGCCAGGGTTCCCTAAAAACAGAGCTGACAGGTAACAACCCATTTGAATAGATATTCTTTTTAAAACTGACCATTCAATCTTGCTCAGCTTGTAAGCATTACTATTCCAGTGGAAGACATAAGATGAGTTGGTAAAGGGCTGAAATAGCTGCATGCATACTAGAAAGTTTATAACAACAACTTTAGCCAACTTCATACCTCGGAACAATTCCAAATAAATCATTTTGGGCACAGAGACCCTCCTTCTACTGAAAGATCTTTCAATTTTGTTGTCCACTTCAATGGTGCCTGATAGGCCTCTAAATGTAAGGGTGCAGTTGCTACTTACAGTCACAAGGTAGAGCTATTGCCTTAGAATCAGAAGTTAGTTCACATTCACACTAATGACTATTGCAATGGTTCTCAAACTTTTTAGACTCTAGGCACCCCTTGGAAAATACCAGCTCTAGTTATTGCTTATTTTTTGATTAGACAAAAATAATAGAGAAATTCTTCTGTTGCAAGAAACTCAGAAAGACCAAAGCAATTTTTTTAACACTGTGAACTCCTATTTGAAATCTCTAGGTTTATCTTGAGAATCATGTCTGCACACCTAACCGTGCTAACACTGCATGGCAACCCACAGCACCTTTTGAAAGGATCTCAAGTCACCCTATGATGCTACAGCACTTGGGTTGAGAATCACTGGACTTCTGTATAGATACTGTAGATATTGGAGGTAGAATAGAGGTAATATGGTAAAAGCTTCAAGCTGCAATAACATTAGACCTGCAAACCATAATACAGTAAAATCCCTGTTATCCGTGTTTTTACTAACCCGCACGCTCTAGCAACCAGAATTTCGGACCAACTGGCTGGATGCAATGGGGGAGGGAAGCTTGCACGTGGCTGCTGACACCACCCACCACGCTGCGCTGCTGCTGCTCCATGTATGGCTGCTGCCACACCGCCCACTCCGTTTGCAGCCACCACCACCCCCACCCCTGTTTCGTGTCCAGGCGGAAACACTGTGCCTTCAGGTAACCAGCATTTTTATATTATCAGCACCCCCCATTCCCCACTCATGCAGGATAGCAAGGATTTTACTGTAGTTTGGTACAGAGAACAAATAAATTATTTTAACACGTACACAAAGCCAATTATCTTCAATTGAGGTTGTAGTAATAGTAAAAATTGATTTTTTTTCTCATAGGAGTACATAAGGAAAATATTTCAGAGTAGAAATACATAAACAGTGAATAATAGAGTAATAAGAATTAATTAATCAACTTGGAACAGCTAAATGTGACTTTAAGATCAAACAAAAATACCTTGAACTCTTAAGATGGGTCTGAACTCCTTATTATGTCACAGATTTGAACTGGTTTCTGATTGTTTATACCAGTTTATATATACAGTAAAGGCTGCCTTAACCAGCACCTTACAAGCTGGCATGCCCTATTAACAGGCATGCTGGCATGTAAGGTAAAATCAAAACCTTAAGTGCCTACCGTGGCACTTCCAGGTTCACTGAGCGCCCATGGCCCAGGGCATAGCAGCCTGTGCAGGACCCGCCCCTCTGTCCCTCAGAGCCCACGGGAGAAGCGGCAATATGGCGGGAGGGGCGGTGACACCCCGGATGTGGTGGGAGAAGTGGCAGCTCGAACAGGCAAAGACACCTGTTCGGGCCTCTCAGTAAACCGGCATATTTTGTTATCCAGCATCCCCCATTCCCCATGGGTGCCGGATAACAAAGCTTTTGCTGTACCAGTATAATTTCTGTCCCTAGCCTAAAAGTTAATAGTTGCTCATGTTCCTTCAAGGAAAAAAAACTCTGGATTCTGTATGCAGGTAAACCTTTTTGCTACTATATGAATAGTAAGACTAAACCAAGCTCCACATCATTGTTCAATGGCAAGTAACCAGCTCAATGTGCTTTGGGTAAAAATAATAGGTGTTGGGTTTAACCCAGGACTATTAGTCCTGGGCTTTGACTACAAATAAAGCATTGCTGGACAGTTGTTTACACATGTAACAATTAACTCATTAGCCCCAACTGGGGAAGGGGGAGGCAGAACAGGAACTGTTATTTTGCTACTGCAGAGGTACAGACAGTGGGCTTCTACTGTAGAATCCAGGAGAAATCTGACATGTTCCAAAATAACCATTAAAAATATTTTCAAAGGATTCCTTGCACCCTATAACCCATTTCTAACAACTCAATCCTTAAAAGGCATGCTGCATTTTGACTTAAACAGTTGATACTAAGTAGTAGTGGTCCAGATGCTACACTCTAACTTGTACTGAGCAGCACTCTGCCCATACCATGACCTCACATCCTTAGTGGGAGGTTTCGGTCTGTCTATATAAAGAGTAATATATAGCCCTGAACATATCCGTGTGTGGGTTTGTTTGTTTGTTTGTTTTTACAAAATTCAATATTTCCGTTAAGTTTTTTTATGTTCTTTTTTTGAATGTTTAAGAATACAGAAGTTAAACCAAATTCAGGTCCTGTACCAACTTGTGCAGAAAAATGCCCTGCTATGAAGCAAATTATTCTGAACGTTAACTTAATTGCAAAGAGCTCCATTCATTTCAATTTCATGTATGCATGCTAACAATGGACAGATGTCTGTCCCTAGCCTTGATAACACACACACTGGTTTAAGTGATTAGAAACTGATTTAAACCTGTAACAGAACAGATGTTCAGTGCACATAAACCAGTTTGAGAATTGGCTGAAACCGGTTTGAGATAAACCTGGTTGAATGTAGTATTAGACTTACCTGATTTGGGTCAAACCAGTTTATGCAATGTCTGTCCCAGACCCATTCCTGGTTTAAGTTGAACCAGAGTCCCCCAGCATCCCCTTGGGCTGGGCAAGGCTCCCTGTTCCACAGCAAAGCAGGCCCCTCCCCTCCGCTTTCTAGCCAGAGCAGAGGCAGGATGTGGCCAAACGCTAGCCTGCTATGGCCCCTGAGGCAAAATTTCTCCCTCTGCCCCCCCACAAAAACCCTGGGAACCACAGCTGCCACTTGCCAGCCCTAACCATACCTCCATGGCCTGCAAGCAGGGAGTGATTAATTCCATCCCTGCCTCTGTCCCCTCTCTCCCCCAACGCCAGGGCTTTGGCTACAGTCTGTGGCTTGCACAGCAGTCCTGGAGCAGGTGAGAGAAGCAAGCAGATCTGTGTGCAGATCCAAGCTCTACTGTAGCTCTGAGCCTAGAGCTAAGACTTGCAGGAATAGACTGAGAGGTAGAAAGTGTTGGCAAAGACCTGACAATCATCCGTGATCACACACGCTGGAGAGTTGGTTAAGAGAAGCTGCACCAAAGAATGCAGAGGGCTACATTTATATTATAAAGCAGAACATGTAAACAAAGCCTTTCTGAATGCCTGTCTGTAAGGAGACACTCTGCCCTCAGGATTAGTAAGACTAACTCTTGTCTTTCTGGTTTACATTTTAAGTTAGACTAAGG
Source organism: Alligator sinensis (assembly GCF_000455745.1). Taxonomy (NCBI): domain Eukaryota; kingdom Metazoa; phylum Chordata; order Crocodylia; family Alligatoridae; genus Alligator; species Alligator sinensis. The sequence goes on along the minus strand of NW_005842264.1, from coordinate 50,220 downwards.
TGTGTATGCTGTGTTTTACTGGGCTGCATCTTAGCTTAGGCAAACACTTTTGGTAGCTCCCTGCTGTATGCTTTGCAAATTGCTGTATTCAATACTTGCTTCGGAGAGAGGACTTTTTCCCCATCCCCTGCGTGTTAGCTCCACCTGGTACCTGGGCATGCCCCCTCTGTTCCAGCTGGGAGGGGTGAGAGCCTTGGGGGAGGGGGTCTCTCTTCCCTCCCCTTTGGCAGGTGTGCTGGAGCACCCCCCAGCTTCTGGCTTGAGCCACTGCAGGCATGTGCCTGCATTTCCTGGTTTGAGAGCATGTCTGCCTAGCTATTAAATCAGTTCAAGTTGCACAGCTTGGACTAACCTGCAAAGAGTGAAGCAACTCAGGCTTGGGCTTTTTGAATGTCTGTCCCTAGCCCAAAGGATCAAGTTCTGTTCAGATAAGTTTGACCCGTACCAGTCAGTGATCCAAAACCAAGGGAAATCACTGGAAAGACTGATTGCAACATACATTAAATAACTCTCATTCTTGTGCTGGAAACATCAAGAGAGCAAACTTCCATGCAATGTTCTCAGTCTTTTTGACTTACAGAACTTTTATAGAGACAACTGAATCTCTAGTGATATTTCCTGGAAAAGCCAGGACTGGGAAACTCAGTTCTCACTAGCAAATAAGGAAGTAAATTATAATAATCTTCTAAAAAGCTCCTAGTTTCTTAAAAATCCATACATTAATATTAAAATTTCAAGCAAGATCTGTCAATTAAATATTTTTTGTTAGGTAACTATATCATTCCTGTTTTTGGTACACGGGTGGTTTGTTCAGTCTTTCACAGTAACTTGTCCTAACAAAATGGTCTATTTCAGCATGAATAACAGTTTAGAAGTTGCTAATTAGTAATCGCAGACAGTTTTTCTAGGTTTGCAAGTCAATTATTTATATTGGGATATGTCAGTTCAATTGTTTGTACAAAGAGGTCTGTTTGATAAAACACCTTAAAGTGTAATACTAAGCTTTAGCCTGCAGGAAATTTGCATGGGTAAACTAAGGTACATATATGTAAATACAAAAGCCTTCCTACATCATTGTTGTCTATTCTTTTGTGCATTTACACTTTAAGAAAATATCAGTAGATGCATCCACACCCTGTAGATGCTGGCTTCTAACTTTACTTGAAGACAATTTAGAAACCAATTGGTTGAGAGGCATACGCTTTCGTAGGTGACAGATGCTCTGCCCTGCCTTCAGATTAGTACAGCTAACATAATAAAACCTCTCACTAAACCTAGAGAAAGAATTGGTAGCATATAATACACTTTGTCAGATCAGCTGTGCAGGCCTTACTGAGCTGAGTCAAGGCTGCGTTCACTTGCATAACGAAAAGAAAGGTACAGTATGCAGTTTCTGTAGTGATAAGGGTCAGGCTTTAGAAACAGTCCCTTACAAGGGAATGTCTTATCAGGTGAGAAATTTTAAACAATTTCCTTGGAGAGCAAGGGGAAATCAAGATGGAAGCAGCCACATGGCCTGTGCTGGAGGAACCCTGTGCTGTAGTTTCATTACAGGTCTGTTCTCTTCCTCATTCATAGTTGTTATTCACTGTGGGACCTAAATCATTACAAGGTGTCAGAAGTGGTGAATGGGAAAGACTGGATGAATCTGCAGCATTATCTGTAGCAGAAAGCTGGTAACTCAGGGCCTTGAAGCTGCACTCGGCAGGGAACAAAAGCCTCTGCGAGTAGAGTCCCCTAGCTGCAAGGCAGAAGTGTAACCAGCTCAGAGACACATGGATGTGTTACAAGCCCCTTCCTGCCTTTTGTTGTCAGGCAATATACCTGAGAATTGGAGAAATTTTAGACAAAGGTTTGAGTTGTATTTAGCTGCTATAGGAGCAGAAGAGAAAACTGATGAAGTTAAATCATCCATTTTCCTGAATGTGGTAGGGGAAAAAAGTGCTTGAGGTGTACAAACTTACATTTGCTCCAGGCCAAAACCTGAAGTTAAATGAGATACTGAATAAATTTGAAGACTATTGTGTGCCAAAATGCAATAAGACTTTTGAGAGAGAGAGAAATTTTATGTGCATGGAAAAACCAGATGAAAGCATAGAGCACTATATCACAGAGTTAAAAAGGCTCAGCAAGACCTGTGTTTTTTGGGGACGTAACAGATTCTCTGATTGGGGATAGAGTCATTTGTGGCATTACAGACAATGGATTAAGAGAGAAGCTGCTACAGAAAGGAGACCTCTCCTGAGAAAAAACTATGCAGATTTGTAGAGCAACTGAACCTGTGAAGGCTCAGGCCAAAGAGCTGAATGCAGCTGATGGCATTGTCCATGCAATATATAGTAAAGACGGACACTTCAAATGGAGGTTACCCCAGCTACCACAACTACTACTAAGGGGCAGATGGAGTACAGGCAAACATGTAGCTGATGTGGAATGCAGCATGGGTCCAAACGAGGTGCTGCATTAGGAAAGCTCTGTTTTAACTGTGGTAAGAATAACCATTTTGCCAAATGTTGCAAAGTGCAAGCCCATAAAGTCCATGTGTATACAGCTGAAGATACTCCAGACAGATACAGTAGAATCAAGCAGAGCTACTGAGAAGGACTGGATCCTGCTGTGGCCAGTAAGTCGGGGAAAACTTAACACACAATTTATGTTATGAATTGTATAAAGTTAAGCATATGTAGCCCAGGTAACTCGGGTATATACTCCCCTTCTCCAACTGAAGGGGATTGTTAGCTGGCAGGCGTGCTGTGGGGGAAATGCAGACCACTTAGTTTTCCTCCATTCCTATTGAACCAGGCCAGGACAGTCGGGGGACTTAACTATATACACTTTTATTTACATTAACTTATCACAAGGAAAAGAAACATGGATATAAACATATGTACAATAAACAAATAAAATATATAAAACTATATATATAAACAAATAAAATAAACAATACCCTCTGGGTAAATGCCATAAAACCTTATAACAGTCCTCCAGAGACAGGTAAGTCACAGGTAAGTATCTGATCTGAAACAGATAAACCCCAAAATAAACACAGATAGCCAACAGATAAACTCTAGATAAGTATGGGTGAACAAAAAATAAGCCACAAATAAATACAAATAAACAACAGGTGAAATAATAGCAACAGGGGGTCCCAGCAGAGCCCGAGGACTCTACTCGTCTACTAATTTACAACATGAGCGTTCACAAAATATAAGGCACGACATCACATCACTTATGGTGCAAGAACCCCAAAGATGAACTCAATCCTGACTGGAAACCCCAATGCCCTTGGGCTTTTCCCAAGCCCTACAAAGAAGCTGGTAACTTTAGGGGAAGCCCTCCCAGTGGGGCCTTCCGTTTCAGGAGTCCTTAACTAACTGGGAGGGGGACTCCCCCTCCCCTGTGGTAATTCCTCTTTTCCCTGCAACTCGCAGCTCCCAGGCCTAGAGGGTGGTCTTCATGCTCTGCGCCAGGTTGCTCTCTCACCTGCAGTGGGCTTCGGAGCGGTTGCTGTCCCATGGAATGGGGCTCTGCTATGCAGGGCTTCTGGGGCCTCTGGTTTGGCCCTGTCTGCTGGCTAAGTAGCCCAATTTACCATCTGGCTCTCTGGACTCAACCTTTTGCTGTGAATCAGAGGCCTGGGCTGCCTCGTGCAGCACCAGGCTTGGTCCACTCCTGGACCCTCCATGCAGCGCCTCCTGCACCAAGCTCCCAGCCTCATTCCAGGGGGTTGAGGACCTGAGCCACCCAAGCACTCCAAAGGTCCTACTCTGTGCACCGTCCTGTGCACCTTGTCTCTGGTCGCATGTCAGAGGTTGCAGACCTGAGCCGCCTCACGCAGCTCCCAGGGTCTGGACGCTATGTGCACTGAGAGCCTAGCTGCTGGAGCCGTCCGCCATTCCCCGCTGATGGAAGTCTTCAGGAGTGCTTCTGAGCTACTGCTTGTCGGAGATCAGAGCAGCCGCCGGCAGCCACTTGCTGACCCCCCCCACCAGAGCAGTAAAACTTTCACCTGACAGGCGGGTAGTGATGGATGGGGTGGAATTAACCAGGCACAGACGCGTGTTGGTTACAGGAATTTGTTTACTTACGTCGCTCAGATAGTGACGCGCGACGCAGGCTGAGCCTTTGTTCCGTTGCAGTTTTTCCAGTTATAGCGATTATAATCAAGCGTATGGTCTCAGGTTATAGCTAACGATACGATTACGATCAAGCGTACAGTTTCGGGTTACAGCTAATGATGATGGACGTGGTGCCGGGAACGAGCTATCGTGCCTGCAGGGCTTTGGTACGTTAATATTACGCTGACGGGAAGCTATTGACAGCTGATCAGACTGTCAATTTACTCTGATGATGATCTTAGCTTTCTCCTTAGAGATTCCCGCAGAGGTCTCCCCCTTAGGCGGAAGTTGTTAAACTATTTATAGACAGAGGTGTCTCTTAGAGATATTTAATTATGAACTGCTAAATGGAATCTTTAATTATCTGGCAAGCAGCAGTTCTTTGTGCTCTTAGGTTGCTATCAGGTTACAAGGTAGTGGGTCAGGTTTTCTGTCCGATACGTGAGAGGGGTCTGGGCTTGCTTCTTGACCAATTGTAGGGATTTATGACAGGGCTATCCCCTTTCATCCTGACCAGTCTTAAGTTTCGTTTCTCGTTTGTGACGTGGGCATAAATTTAAGTTTTTGGCCAGTATTTCTTTTTAACCCTTAGTTGATCAGATGATGGTCTGAATGGTATCTCTTGCAAGTGACATGGGCACTGATTAACTGGGTTGTGACACTGCTTTGCCCTGCTGAGTAGCTCTTCTAAGCCCCGCTCTTCTCTCTTCTCTGTCTCGGATGTGCTCCCCTCATGCTGGGCACGCAGCTCCTTTTATACTCTCCAGGGCTCCGCCCCTGAAGTCTTCTGGACCCGAGTTGCAGTCTTCAGTCAGGCCCGTGGCGGGGGGGGGGCTCTGCCCCTCCCCTCAGGAAAGGGGTGTGACTTAACTCCTCTTGCTGCCTCCTGATTGGTGGATGAGCTCCACCAATCAAAACAGCAAGATTTCAAGCCTGGGACTCAACCCAAGCTCCAAAAAGCAAGCCTGCTACACATTTAATGAAGTGTGTAAATGTGGTGTATATAACTAAAAAAGAAGAAGCAGGTGGCATGAAGACAACAGAAGGTCGTGGTTCTTGTAACCAAAGATAAGACTGTTTTGAAGGCTGTGAGGCTGATTGTTTCAACCGTCTGCACAATATCCTTGATAAAGAAAAACCAGCTCCAACTGGTGAGGTAAGGGGGAACTTGTTATGTGCCGACCAAGCAGTGCATTCCTGAAGAAGAAGCATTCAGAAATCTTGCCCAGAAACACAAACTTTATAAAAGGAGGCAGGAAAGAAGCTGAGGAGGGGAACTTGCCTCACCACTGGAGCCCACACTTGTGTATGCCAGGTCTGATACGCTGCTCCATCAACGGATAGGGACTGGCCATCCCTATCTACAAGGCCCCTGGGATTATGTAAGTGTGTCACCTGCGAGAGCATATGTATGTGAGTGTAATGAGACTTTAATAAGCTAACGGCCTCTGATAAGTGTATAACTCCCCAGGACCCTTAGTTTCTTTTCAGTGGGGTAGTTTATTGATAACTTTTGTCATTAGTCCAATTTTCGGGTTACACTGCCACCGGAAGTGCATGGGATAACGATTCCATTCAAACTGAATACAAGGGCTTAGGTGAACATTTTTGCTGGAGCAAGACTATAAAAGGCTGAAAAGTAAACCAAAACTGAGGCCTACAAAAGTAACCATAACTGCCTATTCAGGAGCGAATATACCAGTCAAGGGAAAGTGCCTAGCCTGCATCAAAAATAAAAATGTGGTGTACAATCTTGCATTCATGGTAGTACCTAAGGAGGTGACACCTATTTTGGGCCTAGCAGCCTGTGAAAAGCTCAGTTTGGTTAAACGGGTGCTTGCATTAGAACATTGGCTTGGGTTATGAGGACCTTATTTTGGTATATCAAGATTTGTTTCAAGGCCTTGGTTGCTTACCAGGGGAACATACAATTCAGATAAATAAACAGGTCCCCACCGTTATACACTCATGCAGAAAGGTGCCTTTTGCCCTTCATGATAAACTAAAAGAGCTAAAAAGGATGGAGGAAGCCCAGGTAATACAGAAAATTGAGGAACCAGAGTGGGTGAACTCCCTAGTTATTGTGGAGAAGAATAATGGACACCTGCAGATATGCTTGGATCCAAGGGATCTTAATAAGGCCATAAAGAGGGAACATTTTAAGTTGCCCATCAGAGAAGAGATTATGGCTCAGTTTGTAAATGCGCAGTTCTTCAGTAAATTAGATGCTTCTTCAGGATTCTGGCAGCTGAAGTTAACAGAGGAAAGTTCTAAATTATGCCCATTCAATACTCCTTTTGGAAGGTGTTGGTTTCTGCATTTACCTTTCGGTATAGCTTGAACTCCAGAGGTGTATCACAGAACTATACAGATGATTTATGAGTACATTTCATGTGTAGACACCTCTATGGATTATATCATCATCTGGGGCTCCACCAAGGAAGAACATGGTCATCGGCTCCATGAGGTGATGGAGGCAACTAGGGCTGCAAATTTGAAACTCAATTGACAGAAATGGGTTTTTAGAGCTACAGAATTGACATTTGTGGGAGATGTTATTTCTAGAGAAGGGGTGAAACTGGACAAGAAAAAAATTCAGGCTATTGAAATGATGCCACATCCCCAGTCAAAAAAAAAGAAAAAGACTTGCAACGCTTTTTGGGAATGGTAATTATCTTGGAAGGTTCATACCAAACCTGTCTACAACAGCAGCACCTCTAAGGATGTTGAGAGTAAAAATGAATGGTGCTGGAATCCAGAACAGAAGGAAGCATGGAAGACGTTGAAGCAACAATTAATGCAAGAACCTGTATTAAAATTCTATACCCCTGGGAAACCAATACAGATATCGACAGATGCTTCACAGTTGGGATTAGGTGTTGTGCTGTTGCAGAATTTTGACAACTGTTGGCAACCCATTGCATATGCATCTAAATCACTGAGGCAGAAAGCTGGTATGCACAGACTGAGAAAGAGTTGTTAAGAATTTTGTTTGCATGCCAGAGATTCAATCAACATATTTATGGGCGGAAAGTGAATGTAGAAACAGACCACAAGCTCTTGATAGCACTGTTTCGCAAGCCTCTGAATGACTGCACCTTAAGGATTCAAAGAATGATGATTAATCTGCAGAAGTATGATTTAGTTGTGAACTACACACCCGGCAAGTTCCTCTTTACAGATGTGCTGTCCAGGGCAGTAGCCTCTACTGGGCAAGCAGAAAAGACCTCTGAGACAGAGACTTGATTGTTAGTTCACTTCCGATCGTGGACAGGAGGCTACAACAAATAAAAGAAGAGACTGAGAAGGACCACTCATTAGGGATCCTGAAAGAAATGATAATTTCAGGTTGGCCAGAGGACAGGAGTACCTGCGACTTGCATGTGTGGGACTACTGGAATTGCTGACATGAACTTACAGTCAGTGAAGGAATTATTTTCAAGGGCAGTAAAGTCGTAATACCACAGACCCTCCAAAGAGGAATGCTACAGAAGATCCATGAGGGACACTTAGGTATTGAGAAATGCAAGAGAGGTGATGTATTGGCCAAGGATCAATCAGGACATTGCTGATACAGTTGAAAACTGTTCCACCTGCTTGAAATTCAGACCCTGCCAGCAGGCAGAACCACTAAAGCCTCACCCTGTTCCACACAGGGCCTATGAGAAGGTGGACACTGATCTCTTTACGTAGAACTCCAGGGTGTATTTAACAGTTACTGATTATTACTCTGTGTATCTGGAAATCTGTACACTGCAATGTACCAGCAGTCACTCAGTAATGGCTTCTTTTGAAGGCCATATTTGCAAGGCATGGAATTCCAGATGAAGTATTCAGTGATAATGGGCCACAGTTCTCCAGTGCAGAGTTTAGACAATTTGCCACGGACTGGGATTTTCATCACACCGCATCAAGTCCCAATTATCCCCAATCAAATGACCTTGCAGAGCCATCCCTTCAGATGGTGAAAAATCTAAAGAAAAAAGCATTGGACAGTGGAGGAGATTATATAAAGCACTACAGGCTTATTGTAGCATACCTCTGGACAATGGCTGGTCTCCAGCACAGTTGTTAACGGGCTGGCAGATATGGTCAAGTCTGCCCATTACTAATACCTATCGGAAAGTCCTAACACAGTAGCCATAAGGAGAATGAAAGAAGATCAAAAGAAGAAACAGAAATACTACTTTGATACAAGAGCTTGTGAGCTTTCACAACTAAAGCCAGGTGATAGAGTTTGTCTGAGGAATTACTTGTTGAGAACATGGGACCACCATGGTACAGTGAAACAGCTGGTGCATCCACGGTCCTATCTAGTTCAGGCAGACCAAGGGGTCATGCTTTGATGTAAATCGACAAGACCTACTCGTGCTTCCACTTAGCTCTCGGACATCGGCAGGAGATGCGGACTTGGATCAGCCTCAGTTAACGGTTCCTAGTTCCTCCTCCTCCTCAGAAGGTGAAGATACTAATGATGCAACAGAGAGCCCCAAACCTCCAATAAGGAGCCGATACTCCGGAGATCCAAGAGATAGGTGAAATGGCCAGAAAGGCTCATAGAGGTCTGTGAATAGAGGCCTGTAAAGGGACCTGAAGAATAGGAAGGTGAGTGGTAAAGACTCACTCCAGAGTGAAGTGCTGGTAACCTCCTCTGTAGGTTATGGATTGTTTGGTGTGGTAGTGGTTTTGTCTTGTGGTGTTGTGGAGTTTGTTGTTATATCATGATGGTTTTTTTTTTTTTTTTTTTTTTTTTTTTTTTTTTTAAAGGGGGGGGTTGTGAAATATGGGGCCCAACCCAGTGTGTAGTGATAAGGGTTAGACTTTGGAGACAGTCCCTTACAAGGGAATGTCTTATCAGGTGAGGAATTTGAACATGATCCCTGGGGAACAAGGGGAAATCAAGATGGAAGCAACCACATGGCCTGTGCTGAAGGAACCCTATGCTGTGGTATCATTAAAGGTCTGTTCTCTTCCTCATTCATAGTTGTTGTTATTCACTGTGGGACCTAAATCATTACAATTTCTACACATCCTAGATATTGGATCCACTAGGCCAGGTGAAGACTTTAGGTGCCTGTAGAAAGCGTATGCCCGCTTTCATACGCTGCAAGTGTCAGAGCAAACTCGATTAATCAAGTCTGCTGGAATGTGCTAATTAGCACACTCCAGCAGCCCCAGCATCTCCCACACTTCAAAATGGCAGCAGAGGCCAAGCAGTGGTGGATGCAAGTGAGAGAGCACAGATGACTTTAATCAACTTAAACTTGCATTGAAGTTGCACACTAATACAACTTTCACAGCGTTGAATGCTGATTTGTACCAATAATAAACTGACAATAACCAGGATCTAGGTAAGAAATCTGATTTTAAATTTGTGCAACTGATTATGCAAATAAGAACAGTTACTCATATTATATCAAATTTCTGCCATTAATATAATTTGTCAGATAGGTAGTTATATTAAAAGTACTATTGATGACAGACTGTTAAAAGTTTTATAATAATGTTATACTAAATAATGTTATATTAACAGGTATATTAACAGTTGTTATATCATAGTTAAGATGTAGGCTTTGTTTCTTTCTTGAAAAAAATCATAAGTATAACTCTCAGATAACCGGCATATTTGATTAACCGGCAACCCCCCCATTCCCCATGGAAGCTGGATAACAGAGCTTTTACTGTACTATTCAATATTACCTAAATCCTGCAATTCTGTCTAGCCCGGCATAAGGAAGCTAGGTAGAATTTCTGAAGAAATGTAGATAGTTTTCTGTAGTAACTTCAGCCAAAAAAACTCCTTTAGCTTTTTGACTAAGGAATTCCTATTTAATAGATAGTAATGGGTGTTCTTGTGTAGAACTTCAAACTGGAATAAGGAGGGTACCATGTTACTGTTCTCAGCCCAAACTCTTATCTGGTAAGAACACTTTGAAAATTACAGCCACTCTTGTAGTTTCAGTCACCACAATCAGTAATTGTCCTGAAAAAGATACATTTCATGGAGGTTGGTAGTGAGCCAACCAGGAAGCTTCACTTGTTCCAGAAACCCTAATTCCTGAAACCATACAGCTGGAACAAACCCAAGAGCAAATAATCTAATGTACTGTGCTCTGAAAGTCTCCAAGTAACTTGGCAATAAACTAGCTATTGGCATATGTAAACATGCTTTCCATGACAACCATGGGTGTTTTTATAAGTGGTGTTGACTACACAGGGGAAAAGTAGTTGTACAAGGTAGATGATATTGGTGAAAAAAAATGTTTAAAACCCAAGTGATGCTTGGAGATGCTCTCTCAAGGCTGGAAATGCAATATGTTATCTGTTTTATGAAACATCTCTCCTACAAACTGTATCCCAACACTCTGTGTGTGTGTGTGTGTGTGTGTGTGTGTGTGTGTGTGTGTGTGTGTTGAGTGAGTTATTCACAACAATTGGATAATCCTTGTCTCTGTTTGTAAACTATATGGACAGATAGTGAAATTATTATAATTATTTGTGATGCAAAAGTGTTTGTATTATTGACTAATTCTTGGACTGAATATTTGAATTGTTAACTGCAAACATTGTAACTGAATAGATTATAGACGGGTCATTTTTAATTTAGGAAAGGTATGCACCTTTATAATGCATGCTATATTGGTTAGTATAATTTTGAATATAGGTTTGTAATAGCCAAGGTTCATGAATTGTTAGTGAATTTTATTTAAAAATAGAACAATATTCCTTTGTAAAAATTGTATACAGTCAAAATGTGCTGTTAGAATATTTTAAAACTTAGGCTAACGAAGTGCTTTTTATAGGAGTGTTCATTATATTGGAAGCAAAGTCGAATGAGAGTCCATAGCACTTTTATATCATGTGTTGAACTTGAACTCTGAATGACCTCCTACTTAGAAGCATGCTCAGTTGCACTCTCTTCCAGGGGAAGAGAGCCTAGTGCACAAGTGTGCCATGTGCAGAGCCCTGGCGAGCTGGGTACACTACCCCTATAAAGGGCTTTGATTGACAGAAGCTGGGCTTGTGAGTAGGACTGACTTGTTTTCTGTGTGGGTGTGTGAGAAAGTGATAGAAGTGTGGTGAATGAATTGAGTGGAAGTGGTGTGTTGGTGCGGGTGATTGTTGTGTGGTGTTGCGTATTGGGCTACGCTGCAACTGTGGAGGTCCAACGAGCCTAGTGCACCCTTGACAGTGAGGCTGCTATAGAGTTGGCATTCATCCCCAACGACCGTTACCTTTTGAAACTCCATCTGTCTTCACTGCTGCTGGTCTCTTGATTGTGTGAGGGGCCAGGGTTGGATCCCCGCTGGGTGCACATAGTGCATCAATACTGACAAGTGCAGGGTACTGCACCTGGGGAGGAAGAACCAGCAGCATACCTACAGGCTGGGGAACTCCTTTCTTGTCAGCACAGAGGCAGAAAAGGATCTTGGAGTCATTACAGACTCCAAGATGAACATGGGCCACCAGTGTGGGGGTGTGGTCAGGAAGGCTAACTGCACCTTGTCATGCATGATCTAGTGGCTGTTTACAAACTAGTTAGCGGGGACCAGCAGGCACTGGGAGAGTCCCTGTTCCCCCGAGCACTACTGGGAGTAACAAGGAATAATGACCATAAGTTGACGGAGAGTAGATTCAAGCTAGATATCAGGAGGCGCTACTTCACAGTCAGGGCGGCTAGGATCTGGAACCAACTTCCAAGGGAAGTGGTGCTTGCCCCTACCCTGGGGATCTTGAAAAGGAGGCTAGATAGACACCTTGCTGGGGTCGTTTGACCCCAGCATCCTTTCCTGCCCATGGCAGGGGTCGGACTTGATGATCTGCTCAGGTCCCTTCCAACCCTACCAACTACGAAACTTAGTTCCAACTATGAAACTAAGTAACAGCCCTGCACCCTTAGTGCCAGTATCACCTGCTCTTCCTCCCTCTCCTCTCTTGTTCCATTCTCCTCCCTTCTCTAAAGTGGAAGATAAGCCACCATCAGATCATTACCCCTGCTGTGATCTACATCCACTGTGTTTTGGACTGGCAGAGATTGGAAATCCAGTGTTTGAATAGTTTTTTCCCCCTCAATAAAGTTCATGCCCATCCCCAAGTTAATATTGATTCTAAGGTTCTAGGGTTTGTGGGGACTGATTTGTAAAATAGGTATTAGATAAGTTAGGTATAGGATTTAAGAAATATAAGAATAGTTTTACTGGGTATGTATTTTGTAGTGCTGTAATTTACTGTACCTATTCTCTAAGGCATGTATAGTTCATAGATTTCATAGACATCAAGGCTGGAAGGGACCTCGGAAGATCATCGAGTCCAGCCCCCCGCCCAAAGGGCAGGAAGTCAGCTGGGGTCATAGGATCCCAGCAAGATAAGCATCCAGTTTCATCTTGAAGGTGTTCAATGAAGGCGCTTGAACCACCTCCGGTGGCAGGCTCTTCCAGACCTTGGGGGCTCGGACAGTAAAGAAGTTCTTCCTTATGTCCAGCCTGAAACGATCTTGAAGTAGTTTGTGACCATTCGACCTCGTCATCCCTTGGGGCGCTCTGGTGAACAAACGTTCCCCCAGATGCTGGTGGTCACCCCTGATAAACTTGTAGCTGGCCATCAGATCACCCCTGAGCCTGCGCTTTTTCAGGCTAAAGAGCCCCAGGGCTCTCAGCCTGTCATCGTAGGGTCTGCTTCCCTGACCTCTGATCATGCGCGTGGCTCTTCTCTGGACTCTCTCAAGCTTCTCCACATCCTTTTTGAATTGTGGAGCCCAAAACTGGACACAGTACTCCAGCTGCGGCCTCACTAAGGCCGAGTACAGGGGGAGAATGACGTCCCGGGATTTGCTTGAGAGCAAAAATAAAAATGTTTGTGCACTCCCTGCTCCTCCATTGCAGAAATCTATTTTAATCCGTTTTTAAAAACACACTTATTCTCTAAAGCAATTGGCTCCAAAATGTGGTACCTCTACTTTTGCTATTTACACACTCTCCTTTTTCATCCCTAAAGCTATTTCTTTCGGATTTGGGGGTTCCCAGTTCCTGTCATCTTGCTTTAGTTCAATCTATTCTAGATGGAGCTTTACCTGACGATTGCCTAAAAACGAGGCGCTGAACGCCGCTGCTTAGCGGCGTTCCTGTCAGAGAGTGCATTTTGCACGGGTTCTGTGATTTGGATTGACATACCACTTGTTTCTGTATAAATATGAACTCGCCATTTTCTCAACCTCCTGAAACCCTCAATATTTTGGATCTTGGAAATGGCCCGTCTCCTTATATGGTACTGGAGCAGCCGCTAAAGTTAGAGAGAGAGTTTTGCTAAAAGCTCTTTCCATTCTGGTGTTAGAAAGGAAAAAGGAGAATTGGCAATTGGGAAATTCAAGTGCAACTGCTTTCTCCGCTTGGTTCAGTAGAGGCAGAGTTGCTTGCTGGCATTCAGAACTCACTCTCTATTCTCCAAATAGTTTTGAAAAATAACAGGGTTCAGAAGGATGCCAAGGTGGGCTAAGTGGAGAAACGTGAATGTAGTGGGTAGGGTGCGTGAGAAAGTCTGTTACTAGAAATGGATTTACCCTGATCTTGCAAGCTGCTCTGCAAGGGGGGATTCCTGCCCTGCAGGAAATCAATGGGGTCTGTGGGATGGAAGGGACAACCCAGCTTTTGGCATATTTTCCATACTCTATGGACCCCTGGATTTGCAGTTTAGTACATCTACACAAACAGCCATCTATCTTATTCTCATCCTTCTAGAACCACATGAAGGCTGTCACTCCAGCTCATATGTTATTCAGAGTTAATTCAGTGTCTGCAATTTTAGTCACTATATATGGATAACTATAGGAAGCTGAGTGGGGCTCACTCCGCTACATACTGTACAAATGTTGTCAGACACAGTCTATTATGTCCAAGTATTGTGTCCACATTTTGCAATAGTTTTAAAAAAAGCAGGCAGTAGTTTCCTATTCTTTTGGGCTCACAGCATGTTGTCTGCTGCAAATCTCTATTCACGTTCTTACAGGATAACACAGTGGTGTCACATTCATCATTAAATGAATTAACCGTTAACCCTATATTTACACTCCTGCTATAAACAGAAGCTTAATTTGCTGCACTGACAGTCGGTTGCGTGCCATTTGTATCTTTTCTGTGCTATTTGGTATTTATATAGCACTCAAAAGTCACTAAATGCTTTACATATTAAAAAATACAAGTCCCCATCTGGAAGGGTTTTCCACCTTATAGCTCAATTCTGTATATTCGTGTACTTCTCATAGGCGTTCTGGAAACAGAGGTCTTGCTGAATTAGTTCTTAGGCAGCATTACATATATAGATAATTCCTAATTATGCTATATAACACCAACACCAAGCCCCTCTTTTCAACCATCACAGAATGAAAAGGAGCATTCCTACTTCGGCAGATGACAAAACAAAGCAGAGCAAAACAAATACACATTTTCCAGGGCAGATTTCACAATTGCAGTATTCCAGCTGAGCAACAGCTGGTTGGAAGAACAAAGCTGAATTCTTTTAGGGTATTCATTCGTGACATTCCCAAAAAGGAAGCAAGACAGATGAGGGAGAGATACAGCTCTTTACAGTACCTTGGCTCATCTTCAAGTGGCACTCCACTCTGCATCGGAAAAGAATTGCACCTTGTGTGCAAGAACAAGTGCGATCTTCTTTAGTAATGCTAGGAACCCACCATGCTCAGAGCTGTATCGGAGAGAGAACCAGGATGCTCTGCGTTCAGGCCCAAAGATTTGCCTGTGTCAGCAGTGGGTCACGCTGGACTTTTCTATGGGGCTATTCAAACCTTCCTGGCTGTGGCCTAGCAAGCTGCTGAGGTCATGCAGGCCTGATCCACCTTTGCTGACAGGCAGAAAACACAGACACTCATCACTCTGACTGTAGCACTGCCCAGTGTAGGAGGGTAGCAAAGCCGTCCTTGAGAGAGTGGAAAACAGCACAACTTTGAATACACACTGCTACCCTCTCTTTTGCCTTTGCCCCTGCCTTGGTATAACAAAGAACATTTAAAAAAACCCTTACATTACCATATGCAATTTAAAAAAATCTTGTAGCACTCTTAATTCTCAGTTATTTTTCATGTATGCACTCTTACGTAGTCCTGATTCATTATTGCTTTTGCTTACATTTCTCCACTTCCTTGTTGGCTGCTTATTTAGAAATGCTAAAAATAATAAACGATACGGGTAGGACAGCTTAGCTTTCTCTCAATCTCTGTGTTAATTCTGGCTGTCGTGCGGAGACAGATTCTTTAGTAACTACAGTAATTCACCTGATACTTGACCTGTTGCTTTGATTACCAAAGATATAAATCTAAGCTATCTGAGCATTTACTGTATGTATCACCTGGGGAAGTGCCAGAAAGCAGGAATGAAATATTGGCTCAGACTTAAGGAAACTGTTATGCTAAGGGTAAAGTTTCAAGAGAACCGAGCATTTACTGTACATACTATAAGGGAACAACAGGTCCTGGATGAGACGTGATGAATTGTTATGCTCGCCTCAGCCTGGCTAGAGGCACTCTCTAGTGGTACAGTTCCAGTCTCATGAAAACACTCTAAAAGACTAATTGGACTAATCAGAATAGGAAAGATCTGGTGTACTACGTTATAACAAATCCTCCGAAATGTGTATACTGTTGCCCACACAGGAATTGCCATAACCTTTTAAAAATTCAACATTTAAATGGCACGAACAATACAGAGTGAGCAATCTTTAAAAATGTACATGGATCTGAAAGGACGAACAAAAAAAATCATCTCCACACCCCACCTGTGAAGCATCTTGTTGTGAAAGAGATAAAAGATAATCAAAGGTGGGTGGAAAATAATTCCCAGGAGGATGAAAGAACAACAAAAGAGTAAGACTGACACAAAGGCAATTTCCCAATCCTCCTGCATCTATGATGTTGGTGTCAAAACTGGTTATTAATCTAAAACATGATTCAAGTCCCAGTGAACAAGAGGGTCTACCAGCTTATTCCTCCCTCTCCGGTACAAGTTACACGACTCCGTTTTCATGCAAGTGCACTGAACTCCCCCGCCCCCATCACCTCTGCTCACGCACGCTCAAAAAAGCAAAGGATTTTGTAATGACATTTTGAGGCAGACCCTCAGCAGAATAATCATATATTAACAAAGGATCTGATTTTTGTTGTGCTGATGTGCCCAGCCGTGTCATGCCTCTGGTAGGCTGGCTACGGCTGGGGCTGTCTACCCTGGGGGGTGCTCAGGCAGGGTCTGGGGCCCTCCCGTGCGAACTCCGCGCTAACAGAGAAGCGTGCCTGTTTGTGCAGCCTGGTCGCGTGGCTCCCTGGGGGGCTGGGCGAAGTAGGGGCCTGGGCAGGGCTTGGCCCGGCCCGGCTCCACTCAGCCGCCTCCTGCCACACACACACACTACGGGG
>NW_005842264.1:32501-33454 GCF_000455745.1 Alligator sinensis | reverse complement strand
ACGTCTCTCGCCGCTTCCGAGCCTAACTGGGCTTTTTTCCCGGTCGGCAGGCCCTTTTAAACTGCGCGCATGCGCAGTGGGCCTGCTGTCGAGGAAGCTGCTCTTAGGGCAATAAGGGGGCCCTGCACGGGATTTGGGGGACCCTGCCCTACTGGAGGGGGACAGGTGAGTACCCCCCTCCTCTCTCTCTCCCTGGGGGGCTGGGCCAAGTAGGGGCCTGGGCGGGGCTTGACCCAGCGTGGCTCCACTCAGCCGCCTCCTCCCACACACACACTAAGGGGTTAGCCCCCTCTCTCCACGGGCCCCGCTTACCCCGGCTGTGCTGGGGGTCGGCGGGGGGCTCCGTGGCTGCTGGAGGGTTTTTTAGTTACTTGTTACTTATCTGTTGTTAATTGGTAAACCAATTAATTCGTGTCAGTTCCACAATAGTGTGCAAGTCTCTTATTGGTCATAATGCAAGCAATTGCTGAATTGATAAGGTGGTGACAGATACTCCTAGTCAATTTGTTAGCCAGTGTGAGGCCAAGAATCACCCCACTTGGAACTAGACTATTGGGTCAGCTGTTAATTGGGTGGTGCTAATTAAGCACTATTTAAGTCCGGGTCCAACAATTATAAGGTTGAAAAGACATTAAGCTGAGGTGGAGAGATGATGGATCCTTTAAGATTTCTCATGACCTTAGACCAGACAGAAGGCTACAGATCAGGAAGGTAGGTGCTTAAGCACTGGAACTGGCACAATAAAACTGTTTATGTGCTTGTGTATATGTCACACTGCTGAATCAGGATCCTGTTGATGAGGATCCAAGTTCTACAACAGTTGCACTGCTTGCTTTGTCTTGAGTATGGAGACTTATATATACTTGAGTCTTTTTTTTCCTTCAGCAAGGCTCAGATTCTTCTTGGCCCTTCTCTATCCATGTATCTCCTCTAGATGGGTCATTAGCAGCAGG